>NW_006238963.1:30697-69996 GCF_000226075.1 Solanum tuberosum | reverse complement strand
ACACATAATAGTTTCATATATGAATTATACATATCTTACTGAATCATATCTAAAAACCTATACGTATAAACTCTAAGCAAATATACAAATTCAAACACAAATATTACTGTGAAATGAGCGAATCTTCGATCACAAATTCAAAATAATCAACAAGTTCATCCAGAAAATTTTCAGATCACAATTTTTTCTAGATTACAAATTAACTATACAAATCATAAGTGTTAAACTCTATTTCGAACAAAATATACACCTCTCAATATACATTCAACTTAAATTGATGATAGTTAAAAAGGAAATATGATTTTGAATACATGTTGAACACCATCTTCGACCTAAAAAGACAAATCAGAGTATGTTTCGTCATGAAATTACCTCCTGTTGCTATCTCTACAGTCCAATGATCTCGATTGTTTGTGTAGTACCGTCAATTGCTTGATCCATTTTCTGAATTGAGTTACAATGGAGTTCTTACTGTTGAAGACGACGAAGAAGGAAGGAAATTCGAATGGAACAGAACGTGCGTGACTTCAGTGATTTTTTTCCTTTTTTTTCTAACCGAAATTAACGCCTTTTTTTTATAAAAAAAAACTATCAAAATGTATTAACAAAAAAATGACTAGCGAATATACAGAAAGACACGTCCATAGCAAACTATAATTTTGCTACGGACTGCAATTTTACAAAGTTTGCTATAGCATACAATTAGCAATTTTTTATTTGCTATACGTAAAATTTTCTCTAATAAATATGGTATGCATGCAATATGCATATCTAATTAGGTAGTTTTTTCATATTTTTTTCTACTCTGTCAAAATAACTAGATATGCAATTAATTGCAAAAACAATATTGTCCCGTTTGGCTCTTGAGTTAGAGTTCGAACTCACCTCCTTTATTCTATTTTATAGCCTCTTCTGTAGTCTCAATCGGAATAGCCAGGCCAACAATCTTTTTCTTTTATTAGGAATAATCGAATCCGAAAGAGACGCAGGTCTGAGTAACTATTTACAATTTTTTATGTTATAAACCTTGAATCGCTTCTCATCAGCACTTATAGCATCAATCTCTTCATTTCTTTCTCCATAGTCTTATAGTAATGCATTAGTCCATATTTTTATAAAAATAAAATCAATGCCCAGCTCAACATTCATGCACATCTCCAGCTGACTGCTAGAGATGTATTAAAAGGGAAGTCTTCAAAGAGAACTCCAGATGACTAGAGGCCACAGTTCGAATCACACTGCACTGCACTAGTTCAAATCTCAACAGTTTCATAATTATATTGTTGCCAGTTGTGGAAAAAAATAAGAAAAAAGTGAAATATAACTAGTATTACATAACTGAAATATTATTTTTTCCTCATGAACTCCACTTTTACATGCTCAATTTGAAAAAACTCGTTAGGTTGACAGCTATTAAATGAATAAAAAGATGCAATTGTCAACATGCTGAAGACATTGTAAGTTCCTAAACAGTTACAAATATACCAAAGCCAAGCAAAATCCTTGTTAAGCACGTACAAGATACCCAATGGTGAGACAAATCAATGCAACCATGCAAAGGAATAACGGGGGAAAACCAACTTGAGATCTTTTTCCAACACCCTTTGTCTTTAGTAATGCCTGTAAGAAATGACAAATGCCAAGTTTTAGAAGTTAGACACAGCCTTGAGGTCAATCTGATCCCACGTTCATATGCAGAAGAATTAGTTGAAGTACTTTTTAGCTTTTTATTCAGAACCAGCAAAAGAAAAGATTACTTGGTTTCGATGGGACTTCAATTCATTATGAAGTCACTTCAACTCAATGTAACGTTTCTCAAAAACATTTCAATCATTATTGTTATTAATTGAACAAGTGATTTTCCTAGACATTTTGCAGCATTGAGTTTCATGGTGGCAGAATAGCCAATGATCTATATCGTTTCATTGGGAGGAAATTGATTTATGGTCAATGAATCAATTCTTTTCAAAGTTTTTGATTGCAAAAGATTGGAAAATGCTGTTCTTTCTGAGGACACTAATTACACCTCAACTCAGAAAGCAAAGCATAAAATGAAGAACTTAAAGCAAAATTCTTCGCTGATTAGGCTTGAGACGGACAACTGATTGAGATTCGAAAGAAAACAATATCTAGCAGGACTCTACTCCATTGTAATATAAAGGAGCATACATATTTTCTGAAAACACAACATCAACATAGACTTAATCAGCATAAAATGGAGATAAAACTCATAAGAGAAGTTGCATTTCTGCTTGAAGCGCAAAAGCGACATTGCTTCAGATTCTAAAGCAACTCTGGCAGGATCATTCAATTCTTTGTTTATATGTACGTAAGATGAGCCTCCTAACTGCTTCATCGAACTTCTTTATCCACATAAATGGTCCTAATTGAACTTTTTTGGAAACTGGTAAAGTTGGCTATTATTGAACTTATAACTCAAAAATTTCTTGATTTAAAGTTGAGTTTTAGGAGGTGAAAAGGTTCTGCAGTTCCCAATTCTTGTCAGTTAGCAGTAGGAAAATCAACAACAAATAAACTCCTCATTAACCTGGTAACACCCTTTAAACAGAAAGGAAATCAAACTGATAGGGGTAGTTACTCCTACAACCTGGAATATTCATTGTCTTGGCTTTCTTTAAGGAGATATTAGGATAATAGCAGCACAATTTGTTAGAGAAAAGCACAAGATATACCACAAAGAGTACAAAAACAAGAGACAGGCATAGAGAGCTCTAGTGACTAACCAATTCTTGCTTCAAAATTTCCACGTCTTTGATGGTACTTCGCCTCTCTTCTTTTAACTTTGCAATTATGCATTCAGCCTGCAAGGAAATTTTCATCAAGTTCCAAACTCTTTGTTTGAGCGCCAAGGGTTGGTTGGGGTTTGGTGGGGGAGGAGGAGAGAAACAAAAATCTGTAGGCTTTAACAGTTGATTACTGACAAAAACCTATACGGGTTCACTATCCTGGTTTGCAGGATATAGAGGGATGTCGTGATATTGCACAACCAAATATACTCAAATTGTGGAGTACCAAGAATCTACTACAAGAAGACTAACCTCAATTAGCTGAGAACCCAGTGAATTTATCTTAGACTTTAGCTCCTCAACATCTTTGGATAGTGACAATTTTGTCTCCGTGTTCAGATGTCTTGATTTAACAACCTCAACTTCATTGGCATTAGACTCCCTGTTCTTAGGAGAATTCAACTTGACGTTTTCCGCAGTCTTAGCCAATCTTGGTTCCTCTTCTTCTGCATCAAAATCTGCACCCTTCTTGTTCTCAACCACCTGCATTGAGAAGCAATTGTCTAATAGATAGTCACAGTCCAAAAAATTCTCATTATATAAATGCCTTTTACACATACTTGACATATTGTTTCATCAATCTCATCAATATTGGACTCAGTATTTTTTGCAAAGCTCAGATCTTTGTCGTCTGCAATGTTACCCAATCTTGGTTCCTCTGTTTCTTCCTCAAATTTAATATCCTTGTTGTTCTTAACCACCTGCATTTGGGAAGAAAACTTCTACAACTGAATATCACAGTTTCAGAAAAGGAAATGTGTCAAGATAATATGTTTTTCTCTTGCTGACAATAGGCTATGACCATCCGCCCGAGAAATTTAATGTCATCAAAGTTTATAACTGACCTAAAGGTATGGAAATATGCAGGGTAAAATCGTGACCAACCGTAATTCACTAGTTGACATTCTCTATAGTTTTTATCGATAATTAAATAGCCAAATCCTGGAAGATACTACTATACAGATTAGTAAAAGTGATGATAACGCCACTTACAGTTTGAGCTGGAGGAAGGTTTTCAACACCACTTGGAAATTTTTCCTGTTGCATCGAAGTCTCAATAGATGCACCTTGCTTGGAAATTCCATTAGCTGGCTGCAGAACTGGAGACTGGGGTGGGCTAACCAGAACAACCTTTAATTTGCACTCGTCAATATATTTTCCATTATCTTTGTTGAACTGGCAAAGAAAATAAAAAAAAATGAGAAACTATAAAATAGTATATTCAGATGACGCACTGCAATTTTTACCATGCTGGGTGGAATTTCCTCTTCATTAGTTCCAAAAGGAACAACTGTGCACTGAATCAAAAATTTATCCTTGCATTGCAAATCAGATGGAGCTGCCCTCTGAGCTTGCATTGTAACTGCATCCAAAGATAAAGTCAGTATCAGAGACTGAAAAATGTAGTTTTGACAGGGTCTCAATCAAAAGTTCGACACAACTTTGCTTGGTTGGACTAGTATTTGAATTCATGCTCAAATATGAGACAGATACTATTTTCAGGGTCAAATCTGATTTGACATATCTTGTAAACTCATCTTGATAGGTCAAATCACCAGAATCCTAAACTGCCAATATCAAGCATGAACATTGAAAGGAGAAAAAATAGTAGAATGAAACTTCCTCTCACATGTTGCTGATCTCCAGACATTGACGTTTACATCACTAAGAAGATTCAGTAAGCAGGAGCACTAACAGAAGCTACATATATTTACAGCAGTGTCTTCGCCACCAAACTCATAGATGGCTACTCACTTGAAGGAAGATGCTTAGCAACACAAGGATAGCCAACTTCATCATTGTCAAGGAATCAGAACCAGTAAGGGAAATTATATATACCTGTGAAGTCATATGTTGACTTTGGTTTGATAACACCTATATTAGGCCGGACACAGTATTTCTTAGGTGATGTGGTCTTCACCTGAAAAAGAAAAAAAACCTCTCTCTTAATCTCAACAAAGAACAACTGTGCATGCATCTCATCTCGAAAGAGTTTATATGAATGCTTGGTTAATCATATTGTCAACAAAATTATCATACCTTGAAAGCTACATATTGGTCTGTGATATTAGTTATGTGAACTGCACATGAACTTTGTTTCTTCACCTCAACTAAAACAAAAGATAAAAGTTAGAAGGACATCCTTTAATCGAAGACAAGTACAAAACGAGATAATAGGTGCTTATGAAGCTGAACTCAAAAATAAGATAAACATTTTTGATGAATCCTAATTTGCTTGTCTCAAAAGTTTAACTCTTTGTTAAACTGTCTTCCTCCTGAACCATGAAGGCATTGTACCGAACATTTCTTATTTGGCAAAATGTCAAATAGTGATAGTATGATATGTAAGGTAGTTAAAATCCAGTAATTACTTTTTTCATCTATCAACCCAAGTAGAGCATAAGAAATTAAATAACCTCATAAGTAATTGCCTTTGCAGTACTGGATACCATTACGAGCAATGTGAGACACACACATAATGCTAGAAGAATATAAAACCACAACAGGCTTCCTCAGCTTACTTTAGATGAAAACCAATCACTACCACTCAGAATAGTAGTCCATAACAAATCTAACACTGTAAATTGATTCGATAAAATAGCATGTATTCTTAGTTTAGCGGATGGTGATGCTTTCCTAATCATATGTTTAATTCAAATGCAATTGAAGGAAAACAAAATTACTTGCCAGAAAATGTCAAGTGCACCCCATATTTTCTTTCTAATTTCACTCACTAAATTGTAAGGAAGTAACTGCAAGGTTTCAAGTACTTACATGTGAACTTGAGTTCACAAGGTTGAATCTCCACTAGTTGTGTGTTTATCATTATTCTTCACCTGCATCCATAGTAATACAATACACATGATTTATCCGGAGAATAACAAGTTAATCAACAAAGCAAAACAGTAAACACCACAAAATAAAAAAATATAAAAAAAAGGAAGAGGGATGGCCTGAGGAAAACATAATCAGGTGCTTATAGTAACATACCTTCAACTTAACAGATCCAAATTAGAATCAATTACACACTGCCGGCTTATCTGAGTGCAAAATAAATTTATACATCAAAACATTGCTTTACTTAACACCATCAATATACATAATTACCTACTTTACATTTGTAATTTAAGGCTTTAAGCCAGAAAAAAGCAGGCAAATTTTGAATCGAATGAATCACATTAGTACAAAATTTAAATATAAGTCCAGTATTTACCGTGATCACTCAAGGAATCAACAAAAAAAAACATCAAAGCCAATGCTTACTTACTTACTGAGAAGCATCTAATTTTATCAAGTTCCTAAAAATTTATCCTTCAATTAGGTGATCTTAAACACTTGTAAGAAGAATGTTAGTAGGCGTAACAGTAAACTAAGGCGGATCTTTCTCTCTTACACTCACTTACTCACTTTGCATCGACTGATTTCAGATTCTGGTGCCGTTTGGTAGAAGTTATAAGCTTAGGATCAGAGAAATCGCATCCGTCAACTGAAATTCCAATTTCAGATGCATAAACTAGTTTAACAAAGTGATCATACAACAACAACAAAAAATGAGTAATTAAGCAAAATCAAATCCAATTATTGCTTACAGATGTTCAAACTCCGAAGACGAAATCGCGCAATCCTCCAGTTCTGGTGAAAGCCAATGAGAGAGAGAGAGTAGGTGATCTGAAACACTGAGGAGAAGATGAAAGGGAGAAAAGTAGTTGCAAAAATGGTGAAGACTTGAAGCGAAAGGGATGTAGGAATGGGGAATGAGGAACGGTTAACGGAGTTTATGATGATTTACCGGAGCGCTCCATGCTGCTATTCGCTAATTTGAATTTATTAATCCTTTTTTTCCCCCAAATATACGCGTCGATGTATATATGCGAGTATTTCAAAATGAGAAAAAGGGTCTTAGAGCCTGTTTGGATGGGCTTTTAAGCTGGTCAAACTGGCTTAAAAGTCAGTTTTTGACTTATTAAAGTGTTTGGCAATTATCAAAGTGACTTATTTTAAGTCAGAAATGACTTATTTTAAGCCAAAAGCTAAAAGCTAGGGGAGGGGAACTTCTTTTTTTTTAACGTAAAAGCCCTTTTATGTTGACCAAGTATATTACCTTTTTGCCCTTAATTCTTTTATACATTTCCCAAATTGCCCATATTGAATTAACCCTAACTATTATTATTATTATTATTATTATTATTATTATTATTATTATTATTATTATTATTATTATTATTATTATTATTATTATTATTATTATTATTATTATTATTATTATTATTATTATTATTATTATTATTATTATTATTATTATTATTATTATTATTATTATTATTATTATTATTATTATTATTATTATTATTATTATTATTATTATTATTATTATTATTATTATTATTATTATTATTATTATTATTATTATTATTATTATTATTATTATTATTATTATTATTATTATTATTATTATTATTATTATTATTATTATTATTATTATTATTATTATTATTATTATTATTATTATTATTATTATTATTATTATTATTATTATTATTATTATTATTATTATTATTATTATTATTATTATTATTATTATTATTATTCCTCTTATAAATAATTTGTGGTGGTAAAGAAATATGTGAATGATAGGAAGATATTATTACTTATGGATGAAAAATATAAATTTATTTTTAAGTATAAAAACCTTAAATTAATCAACTTTTTATCATGTTAACAGCTTAAAGGGTATTTCAGACATTTTGATTAAAAAAAGTGTTTACCAGCACTTATTTGCCAAACACATCAACAACTTTTTTTTCAACTGCAGCACTTTTATCCAAACACATAACTACTTATTTTTAAAATAAGTTCCAGCACTTTAAAAAGTTACTTTTTAAAAGTTACTTTTTTTAAGTCAATCCAAACGGGCCCTAAATTTCTTCTAAACTTAATAGAGAAGTATTGATATATGCAAGTTCAATATGAATTATTAGTTTCATGTTTGAAGTATTGATAACTTTAATGCACTCCGATCTTACAATATAAGTGAAATATATCTCTAAATTTTCACTAAGTTTAGGAATATTTTCAATACTTTTTTTTATTTTTTGTTAAGAGTTTCATACTCATACAAGAGTTTTGACATTATTTGTTATGTCATATGACAAATTGGGAGTCTGTCTAAGTTTAATTAGCCAATAAAATGGTATTTTTTAAGACTGTCAATAATTCGAAGACGAAACTAATAATTTACACTAAAATTTAAAGGTATTTTAAGTACTTCTCTATTATTATAAATAGCATAATTTTGTCTTAGTAGTATTTAGTCAAGTGGAGCATTTATGTTTCTCCCGTTAACGGAGCTACACTTCTACAGCTGAAGCTAATTTGTTACGTGCCATTTGGTTTGGGTTTAGAGGAGAAATTAGTCTCCAAATAAATTCAGTAATTAATGTGGGTGTGTTTGGTTAGGTTTGAGAAATTTAATTCTCACGTGAGAATCACTAATTTGTTATGCGAATATTTACGTATTATTTTATGTAGAACTAAAACAACATAAAATACGAGTATAGGTTTTAGCAACATATGCATTAAAAATTCTATAATGATAAACTTAAAGCTTTTAATATAAAGAATATTTTTTCTTTAAAAAACAAATAAATATTTTAGATTATATGCTATTATATAGTATATCAATAGTATATAATTTAGAGTGCAAGTTCAGTAACGTAAAGCATGAATTAACGTGGAAGGGAGGCTTAATATACAGGTTATCCAAAAAAAGAGGAAGTTTCAAGTATATATTGGGTCTATTATCCAGTGAAATAGGGATATTGATGAGGATGTCACTAACCGTATTGGTGCAGGGTGGATGAAATACATGCTCGTATCTAGAGTCTTGCATGATAAGAAAGTTCCACCCAAACTTAAAGAGTGTTGGTTAGTCAAAAACTCGTATATACGGAAGATGAGAGTGTCGGAGATGAGGATGCTATGATGAATGTGTTTGCATGCTAGGAGAGATAAGATTAGAAATGGTGATCTCTGAGACAAGGTGTGAGTGACTTCGGTGGAGGACAAGTTGCGGAGAGTGAGGTTGAGATGGTTTGGACATGTAATGAGAAGATGCATGGATGCACTAGTGTGGATGTGTGAAAGGTTGGCTAAGGATGATTCCATGAGAGTAGAGGTAGACCGAATAAGTATTGGGGAGAGGTCATTAGATTGAACATGGATAATTTCAGCTTACCGAAGATATGACCTTAGTTAGGAGATTGTGGAGGACACAAATTAGGATACAAGGTTAGTATGCAAGAATGATCATTATCTTGTTGTTTGCTCATACTAGCAGTTGTAGTATTACTTTTGTAGTTCCATGTCCTTCGATTTTTGTTACTATCTATTATTTCTAATACTTCAACAATCGTATTGTTTTATTACAATCCGTTATCTTGTTAATATTTGTTATATCTTGTTTTTTCATTATTTCTTCTATGGACTGCTTTGAATTATCTTTTTCATTATTGAATCAAGGGTTAATTGGAAACAACTTCTTTGTTTCTAATATAAGGGTGAGGTCTATAGTTTTCTCAAACTCCAATTTATGGAATTACATTAAGTATGTTGTTGTTGTAATACTATTGAATAGTAATTTGTAACATATGAATCATTCAATCAAAAATAGCATTTGTATTATTACTTTATATTCCTTCTAGTCCAAAATAAATATTTTTTTGTGGTTCAAATGAATTAATTTTTCAAAATTCTTTTCTTTAATAGTGGGGTTTTTCAACTATTTCTAATTTTATGAGAGTTTGAAAAGTAGAAAGGGAGAATATTGACACATTAGCATGTAACTAACCTTTTTAAGGATTGTAAACTTCATTTATTTTGAACACAAAAATATATTTTACTAATACATACATCACAATGCTTCCATTACCATACATACCTTATTCATCATCTCTATGTAATTTAAATTTATTTTTGAAACGAACACTAGGATATCAAACGGGTAAATTGAATCGGATATGATAGATCAAATAAAAATAAAAATTCATATTTAATACGAATAAAAAATAGGTTAACCCGCAAATAATACAGTGTTCTCTTCTTCCCCGCCAAAAGGAAAAGGCAAATCTTCCAACTTTGTGAAAAAAGTATATGAATAAACCATGTCAACATAAAGCCCAAAAGCAAAAGAAATCAGCAAATGGAAAAACGTATACTTTATGTTTACGCCAAATAAATAAATTTAAAAAAAAACAACATAAATGGGCATACCAAAGCAAATAATAAATAAAGTCATATCAAAACATACTGAAATTGAAATTAAATCTCTTACCACTTAGCACCACAGACAAAATTAACACATTTTAGACTAGACTACATTGACACTTTACATGGGAAGTCTTGAAATATAACATATGTAACTTCTATATGTTTTGTAAAAGATATAAATTAAAATTTAAAATTTGAACCAAGACTGTTAATAAATTTATCTTAGTTTACATAAAAGCAAAAAGAAATCAGTCTCATCTTTTGAATTAATAGTAATAGATTAGTAGCAAAAAGTTGCTGTTTATGACTTTGAGTTAAAGGCATAAAGTTGAGATGGTGTTTTTAAAATCAACTTTGCATTTGATTATCTAAAGTAATCGAGTGCTTTAACCTAAGCAGCTTGGGATCTTCACCCATAATTTTGAGAGGGGGGAGTACTTTAAGAGCCTGCTTGGCATTGCTATGGAATAGCAGAAACACTTGTTTCGAAAAAAATAATTTTTTTATTGAAAAATTACGTGTTTGGAAAATCAGTAAAAGTGTATATATATATATATATATATATATATATAAAAATTTTATATTTTATATAGCGTATATATATTATTTATTTTATATTTTACATATTATTTTACAGAATTGGGAAAAAAGATAATAACATTATTTTTATAAGGTTAGAAAAAAGAGAAAAAAAAATAACAATTAAAGATTTCAACTCTCCCAAAAAAAGCATAATATTGATTGAAAAATTAAATATGTACATGTTAATTTAATAAAAATAAAATTTTAATTAACTTTTTAATAATAGATATTTAAAATAGTTTCTTTCTATAAAATAATCTTAATATTAAAAGTACATTAATAGTTGTCATTTTTCGTAATTTGACTCTCAAAAACACTTTTAAAAAAAGACCCATCAAACACAATTTGCTTATGAAAAACACTTTTCAAATGAATTAGTCAAACACAAATTGCTAGCACTTTCTGAAAGCCATTTTAAAAAAGTACTTCTAAAAATAAGTCGTTTTTAGCTGCAATGCCCAAATAGGCTCTAAGCCTTATAGGGTGGGTTCGTTATTTTAGGAAAATATTTTTCAATTTTTGTATGTATGAATAATTAAAATTTTTGAAAAATAATTTCTTAAGAATAAGAATAATGATTTCTTTGGTAAAAATAGAAAAAATAAATAACATCTCATATATATAAAAAAAAGAAACATATCTTACCTTTACCTTAACCCCCGCTAGCCCCCATCCTAACCACCCGACGCCCCAGTATCCTTATCTTCACCTTTCATAATATTTGTTTACATTATAAACAAATATTTTTAGAATAATATTTTTTTATTATCAAATATAAGAAAATCTACTTATTTTTCTAAAACTATTTTCTTGTGAAAAAAAAAACATTTTCCTCGTATTGAATAGTCTACCAATGTTCTTTTTCTTCTTTTTGGAAAAGGTGAAGCTTTTGAATAAAAGATATAAAACCTAATTTATATATGGGTAAAATTAACTCATTCAACGTTTACATCAATCTGTAATAATTTATTACAATTAGATTATAAATTGAAATTAAAATGTTAATTAATTATAATTAGTGAAAATAAATATTAATTAGTTTCGTTTAAATAATCAGCTCATTTTGTATGACTTAGTTGTTATTTGGGAAATCTTGTTTGTGGCTATTTGGAAAATCGAGTAATCTCTTTTCTAATAGTACAATTTTTCAAACAAAATTAGAATTCTTTCTAGGGAAAATTGTATTATAGCAAACTATTAATTCAAAATAAATGTTATAGCTATAGTTTCATTTAATTTCAATTTAGCATACACATTGTCATTCTCTCCTCTCTCCCCTGAATCTCGCTCGTCACTCTCAATTCTCTCTCTCGCCTCTCTCACTTTTGTACAACACACAAATGTATAAATTGTGTTTGTGTGTATAAAGTGAGAGAGACTGTATATACAAATACATATCTCCCGTCCTATACACTTATAATTATACTAATAGAAATCTTCCCCTGCCACTTCTCTTTTCTCTCTCTCTCTCTATGTGTGTGTATATATATATAAACACAAATTATACAAATACAATGTACAATTTGTGTTTTTATAAAGCGAGGGAGAGATTTGATATACAAATGTTTCAACTCGATTCAATTGTATACAAATTCAAATTTTATACAGACATACAAACACAATCATTAATACATACACATAGTCGTTACATATATATATATATATATATATATATAATTATCTAACCAATATATATATAAACACAATTTTCCTAAACACAGACGCCGCAATTTATACAAATCAGATGCCTGCGATTTATAGTTTGTTATGGAGCGCAAATAACAAAACTGTAGTTATAGAGCGCTAAAATGATTTGTATGCTTGTTATTCCTAAAATTTACTCTTTATTTATCACACATATCGTTATTTATAATACATATCGAAGTTTTTTGAATATATAAATTCTATCTTGAAAAATTAAGAAACTAATTTCCAAGTTCACCTCAACGAATTAAATATATGCTTTGACATTCGTACTCTTTTTTCTTTTCTTTTTTTCAAATCCATCTGTGATGGACGGGTTTAGGCATGGCCCCAACCTGTGCATTGCTTCAAAAGATCACTACGTACCATTCTTCTAAATAATTCAGTACTTCGAGTTTATGCTATCATTAATTCATCATATTTTTTATGTTATTTTTTATTTATGCTATCATTAATTCATCATATATTTTATGCTAGTTTTGTAAGGATCTATGACATATGAAATTGGATATGCAAGAAATTCTAACCAAATAGGAGATCATATAAAAATCTTGTGAAAAATTAAAATTTCTTGGTCATTTACAAAATGAATAGAAGAAAATAGTCTTTTTCAGATCTCTCATACATAAAAATAAAAAATTCTCATTAAATATTGTTAATGGCCTACGAACTTTCATAGACATCTTATTTACATGTATGTATACAAATTAGAAAAAATTACACGAGCTGACAAACATTACTAGTTTATGATTTAAAATGATCATAGTTCCAAATAATTACTGTGTGTGGTTATAGTTTAATATAATTTGCTATTAATTATGGGACCCACGAATAAATTGTATACGAAAAGAAAAAGAGCAATTTCCTTATTTGTATACTCATTTATACAGATCTAATTTCATCTATCCTCTCTCCATCCTCTAATTCTCTCCTAAAATCACTCATTCACGTTGATTTTGAATTTCGAAATCTACTTTCTCCCTCATAATCGTGGCATCTGATTTTATCTCTCCGTTCTCTAATTCTCTCCTAAAATCACTCGTTACACATTTACTTTGAATTTCAAAATCTACTTTCTCCTTGATAATCGTGACATCACAATTCAAGATAATCGCCCAAAACTTGTTTCATCTATTGTATAATCGATGTAACAATTTTGGTCGTCCCATTTTCCAGAATGGATAACCAAAATAGTTAAGAAGGACATTATTGTAGAGATTTCAAACATTGTAATCATTAATAAAAAATCAATATAATATTTAACATATGTTTATACATATTCATATCCACAAATAATATATATATACAAATCAACACATTTGTATACTAACAGAGTTAAACATATACAATACCTGAATACTTTCATAATCAAGACATTTATACAATCAATCACAAATTCAATATTACTCAAATGTATTTTCAAATCTAACCAAAGTACTTACATATATACATATTATAGATTAAAATATATACAAATTTTACACATTTATATACACAAGTTCATAAATTCAATAAATTGTCAAACAGAATCATACCCTTTTAACCGATACATATACAATTCATATATACATATGCAACATATACATTTGAGCATAAATCATTGTCAGACAAAGTATTATACAAATGGTGTCATATAAATTCTTGAACCAACTATTCAAATAAAATTGTTAGTATATTAGCGCCCATGTATCCATTTATTAAAAATATACATATTTTTATAAATTTAAAACAAGAAAATGAGATATACAAATCTAAGGCTCCATAGCAAATTAAACTATACCAATGAAGCGTAAGTAGATAACTATAGTTACGTAACGTTATTTGCTTAATTTTGTTTGTCATAAATGAAATGTACGCTACAAATTAACACAAAAGTCTGAAAATAAGAGCTCTGAGGCGCTTGACCATGATTTTTTTTCACTTTTTTCAATAATTTGAATTCCGAATTCAAGCATGTTTGGCCATAAAATTTCAGAATTCCAGAAATTTCAAGAATTTGAAAAATAACTAAAAGATATTTTACTCCAAATTACTTACAAAATATTATTTTTTTTAAAAAAAAAACTACTCCAATTTGTATTCATGAACAATTTTTCAATATCATTTTTTACTTTGAAAACAAAAATTATTTCTCTTAAATTTCACAATAAAACATGATCAAACGTCCACTATATATATATATATATATATATATAAAAAAAACTCAAAAGGTAGCTTTAGATATTCAAGTTGTGGTTGTTGGAGAGTGGTTGGTACCTTTATTCAATTCTTCTTTTCTTGTTGTGATTTTACCATGTTCTGAAAAGTATATTTGGAAAGTTCTGTGCATGTATATATGGGGTTAGGACATCCAATATTAGCAAAGGGGAAATTCTGGTTGACTGCTGAACTTTATTAACATTATTAATTAGTTCTCCTACCATGCCCATACCCCCCAACCCTATCTACTACACTTGGCACAACCTATTTTTCATTCCTACCATCATCAAGAACTTGGAAGTAGCTTTTAAATTTTCAAACATTCTTATTAGTAACATCTTTCTTATGGTTAGTATAACTTTATATCATCGAAAAATATGTTACTGTTTTTCATCTACATGTTTTATTTATGAGAAAATATATTATAATGACGATTTTGATAAGATTTTTTTTTCATTTACATATTCTATAAGAAAATATTTTATAATGAAGATTTTGATAAGTTTTTTGATATCCTATTAGGGGGATATATAGGGGGTTTGGGGGGGGAGATTGGGAGGTTCCGGGTTCAAGTAAATCCATTCTCTTCTTTTTAAATTATATATAGTAGTGTTGTATTTTTTTAAAAAAAATATTTAAATATACATGTGTAAATTCATGCTCAAATATATATCTATTCAATAGTCCTTATTTATCGTAAGTTTTTTTTTGACAAATTAAAATCGGATGAAGATTATATTAGAATTGGATAGTTTGCAATTCATAAATTTAAATACATAACTCTATTAGAAAAAAAAAAACATTCTTATGAAACAACTTTATTATATAAAATTATCTACCCAAATCTTCTTAAATTCAAATTCTCCCCAAAAATGTATTGGACTTTTATCTTTTAAAGTCTGCAGCATTTTCTTACCCTAAAATGTGGAGGATATTTATTGTTTTATATTCAAAACTCAAAAAATATATATGGGTTTATTATAAAATTATTTATTTTTGATAAAAATTTACAAGATAAAGTTTAGCGTCCCAATTTTTGAAAAATTGGATATATCACGAGTTTATATTTTTAATTTGAGGAATTTTGGTTTAAATTTGAGATAGATTTGGTGGAATTCTTAAGGAATCAAACACACATGTATATGATTGTATTCATGTATATTTGAGTGTCTATTCACTCTTATACGTTTATACCAATATATTTGTGTGTTTTTACAATGTATTCATCATCAGAATATATTCAGAGAAGTAATTATAGTGTAGATATTCCTTGTTATTCATGTTGTATCAATGTATTTGAGTGTATATATAACTGATTATAAATTTGTATCAGTTTATTCAAGTGCATTTGTTTCTTGTTATACTTTTTGTATCAAATATATTTGTCTGTATCTGCTATATATTATACATTTGTATCAATATATCAAGTGTATATTTTCCTTGTTATTCATTATGTATTAATTTATTTGAGCGTATCTATAACTTGTTGTGAAGTTGTATTAATGTATTAAAGTCTATTAGTTTTCTGTTATACAATTGAATCATGTAGTTGAGTGTATATGTTTTGTTTCATCGTTGAATGTATCCGTTCACATTATACATTTTGTATCAATATATTTGAGTATTCTATAGTATCTCCATCATTAGAATCGAGATATATTTATATCAATGCCATATCAATGTATGTAAGTGAGAAAAAAATTCGTAACAAATAAAATTTTTATGTATCAATGTCGTATAGGTAATATTCAGTTACAATAAAATCAATGAATAAGAAAATATTCAATAGTGGGGTTCCTTTTTTATTATGAAAACGATCTCATGAGATTTTAAAGTCTCACTAAATTAGGAAGATTGAGATGTCAATTAAGCACTGCTAATTTTTTTGTTTTAAAAAAACATTATTGTATAATTAATGCACTGCATTTCGTAGCCACTTTTAACGAAAAATACATCTTATAGCAAACAATAATATAGCTATAAATTGTAATTAATAAAAGAGTTAAGAGTCCTTATTGTAGCCTAATATTAAATATATCTGTTTTGTTTTCAAAAAATAATAAAAATTTAACCAAATAATAATAGTAATAAAATTTAAAATGATATTTTGTCAAGTTAAACCAATACTCCAAAATTTCGATACTACCAAAGCAGAAGAGCAACGATCTTCTGAAAACCCAACATGAAAAAAGACTCTATAAAAGCGAACCACTCTTCTATACCCTTTTATATCATTTTTTTTCTTCTCATTTGCTCTCTTCGTGTTGTCCGCCACTTCCTTTCAGATCCATTTTCTTTAGATCCCATCAATGGCTTCTGTTACTGGATCTTCCTTCGCCATCTCTTCCCTTTCCTCCTCCTTCAACCCGAACAAGGTCCGTTTTTTTTGTTTTTCACTCTCAAATCTACTGTTTTGGTGGTTTATCTTGTGTTTTGTGTTTGAAATCTTAATCTTTGTGATTTTATTGATCTGTTATAGTTTACTATGGTATAGATCATATGCGTGTTGATGAGTTCTGTTAATTTTGAGGTGCTGGTGTTTA
This sequence comes from Solanum tuberosum, assembly GCF_000226075.1. Taxonomy (NCBI): domain Eukaryota; kingdom Viridiplantae; phylum Streptophyta; class Magnoliopsida; order Solanales; family Solanaceae; genus Solanum; species Solanum tuberosum. Next base: position 52,895 of record NW_006238963.1, on the reverse strand, counting down.
AATCTTTGTGTGTGAAGAAGATTCGTTTTTTTTTTCTAGTTTCTGAATGATGGATTTTAAAATGTTTTGGATCTTGTTGTTCAGCTAATGCTGTTATGTGTTTTTTTAACGATTTAATCTTGGAATTTATTTTGGTGATGAAATGTCTTGATTTAGCTGTTTTAGCAGTGATGTGATGTGTGTTTTTAAAGATTTAATGAGAATTTATTTGAAATATTGGATTTTGCAGGTTTTATGTATGATTGTGAAAGTCTGGACCTTGTAATTTTGCTTATGATAGATCTATTTATGATTTTATGTTATAGTTGTGAAGATTCGTGAAGTGGAAAAACTTTCATTTGCTGTGATTTTGTGAACTTCTTTTCTTTGATGTGTCTGGAAGTGTCTTTTTCAATTAGTTATATGTATAGTTGATGAAGTTAGTGTTAAATCAGAACTGTCATGAAAATTGCTGAAGTAAAGGTGTCTGTGAACCACAAAAGGAAAGGAAATGTCTATTGGCTCAATTAGAGAGTGATTTCTCATAAGTTAGCTTAAACAATCCTCTATCGATGTGTTTTACTTTTCCTCTGTATTGGATGTGTTATATCTCTATTGAGCTTGTTCCTTTTGAATTGTGCAGGCATATTTGAAGACATCCTCCCTTTCTATCAAGGGAATAAGCTCCCCTTCCCTCAGATTGAAGCCAGCTACTCGTCGCTTCAGCATTAGCTGTGCGGTATGTTTCTGCTTCCTTTTATCAGAGTTCTAATCCAATCTGTTCAAATATTCCTTATTGTGAGGGAGATTAGCATTTCTCCTTATAGAACAAGTAGTGCATGTTTAGTTGGGCTGGTTTAGTGTTATTTTTGCTTAATTGTTGTAAGATATCAGTGATTCTGCAGTGAATAGTCTTAACCCTATGCTATTTGTTAACAGTAAGAATTGTATATGTGCAGGCTAAACCAGAGACAGTTGACAAAGTGTGTGAAATTGTGAAGAAACAACTGGCTCTTCCCAATGATTCTGCTGTCAACGGAGAGTCAAAATTTACAGCACTTGGTGCTGATTCTCTTGACACGGTATGCTGAATTTAGAACAAACTCTTACAGTGCTATGTCCTGAAATGTTTTGTTGGTCAAAATGGTCCTTGAAACGATTATAAGTGTCTCGATGTGGGGGTTCACCTAACATAATTTGAACTCTAACGATAATGTGGTATTGCAGGAATGTAAAAATAAATTAGGGTGCTTTCATTTAGAAACTGTGACTAGCTATTGCCGTATGTAAATAATTTCAAGAAATGATCAACCTGAACATCTTAAAATATGATAAAATGGCTGCTATAACCATAGTATGCAGGAGATGCCAAGCTTTGTTCTTATTTTCTGCTACTAATACACATTCTAAGCTATAATAACGTAGCTTTAACTGTTTGAATTGTGTGAGTTTTGCTCCTAATTGATTTAGTAATTGATATTGTCCTTCCCATGCAGGTTGAGATTGTCATGGGACTTGAGGAAGCATTTGGAATCACTGTGGAAGAAGAGAATGCACAGACTATTGCAACAGTTCAAGATGCAGCTGACTTGATTGAGGATCTCGTCGCCAAGAAATGTTAAGAGAAAATTGAGATGTAGTAGCTTGGTAGGAGGGAAGGAGGTGTCATTTTGGTTATCTATTTAGTCACATCAGTTATTGGTTTATATCTCTCCTTATTGGAGAGTTTTCTATTGCAGTCATGTTCCAATGAGCTTTGTCTTAGATAATAGGATTTCTTTCAATCTGAGAGGAACTCTCATTCATGCTTGTTTGTTTCATTTTCTGTAAGACTGGTCATATTTAAAGACATGCTTTGTAGTATCTATGTTTGCCTGCTCCGTTTTGCTTGTCCGGTTAAAAGAAAAAGAACTCAAGAGGGTAATTTCCATGTGAGTAGTGATGATATATGTTGAAAAGGAAAGAAAGGGTTGTACAAAATTGGTCATGTAGGTCCAAGTGTGGTTGTGAAGTGAGAGTATTAAAGTATACGAGGCAATCTTTTTTCAGTCTTATAGCAATTGTTAAAACAAACCCTACAAAGCGTTAGCATGACTGTTGAGATTGGAGATGGACGCAACAAAGATACTCCCATCCAAGAATAAGGTACATAGTAATAGGTGAAAACTAGTTTGGATCCAAATTTACTTAATTCAAACTTTTCTCTAAATAAACAAAATAGACATCAGGATAATATATTAAGTATTTATTTACTTTTAAAAAAAGTTCAATGAAAGAAAATTTAGTGAAGAGAAAAGACTACATATATTTAACAATAATACGCATTTTAGCTGCTCATTAAAAATCATACAAGAAAAACTCAGTGATAAGACCTTGTAAGAAAAAGAAAAAAAAAGTACAATGCATATTACTACTCCTGATGTGAATATTCATTCTAGTGTAAAAAGTAAATTACATCATATCCCTACTTTTTTCTAATTACAATAATTCCTTAAAAATTGTACCTTCTTGATACATAAGTCATCATTCGGATACATTAATTCTAATACAAGAAAAATCTTTCTGTTGTGCTAAAAAAAGAATAAAATCTGAAAATCTAATTAAATCCCATACATTACGCTTACGTTTCTTCTTACTCTCAATCATACGATAGGAAATCCAGAATGAAGAAATTCAAAATTTCAAATTGCTTCCCCTGTTCAGTAAAGAAACCTTTCTAATTTGATTCAAAAACTTTTGTCAAAATTTTGGGTTAGCGATGTGAGTTATGAAGGATACAAAGGTGATGGAATTGTTGTTAGACAAACGATTTCCTTTTGAATCTTCAAGTTCATCGAAGATCCCTTCAATTTTGATTCAAGTTGTTTGGATTTGCTATGTATATCCTCTGTTTTTTAATTTTTGAATTTGTATATTGATATATAAGTCGTGATACATTACCGATTACAAATTGATACATTAATTATGACGTATATGTTTTTAGATCCCAAAATTCTTCTTTTCATTCTTCCAAAAAATTCTCAGTTTTTGAATCAAACATTTCAAGTTGTTTGGATTTGCTATGTATATCCTCTGTTTTTTAATTTTTGAATTTGTATATTGATATATAAGTCGTGATACATTACCGATTACAAATTGATACATTAATTATGACGTATATGTTCTTAGATCCCAAAATTCTTCTTTTCATTCTTCCAAAAAATTCTCAGTTTTTGAATCAAACATTTCAACAAATTGTACTGATACAACATGAACATGTCGATCTTGTTGAGACATTCCAGAATTGGAGAAAGTGAGGTGAGGTATGAACGATACAAAAGTGATGAAATTGTTTTTGGTCAAAATATTGGTTTGTGAATCTCAAATCAATCATTGCAACTGAATTAAAGATCAATGAGTTGAGGAAAAAATTGGAGATCTGATACATCGTTGAGGTGAAGAAACAAGAGTCTGGATTTTCAATGTATCCGTTATGCATTGATACAACAAACAAAAAGGCTGAAGAGATGCATAACTTTGATGGATCATTCATACCTTTTATAATGTCGTGTAACCGTTTTTTGAATTTCGTTTCTGAGAGGCTAGATTTATCAATATATTACTATTTATGTATCTTGTTTAAATTGATAAGTGTTGTATTTATTTTAGATACAATTAAATAAGAAATTGTTGCCCATAAGATATTACATTTGAGATCGATACATTACTATTTGGTAATTGTTATGTATCAGATACCTTTAGTATAAATTCGAATTTACGTATCATGCCTAAAAAAATAGTGCATTATAGATTATTATTTATGTAACTTATTTTGTTTGAGAGCATAATCGATATGTATCAGAAATTTGTAAATGAAAAGGCTGATACATGATAAATAATACATTTGGTAGAATTTTTGTATCAAGTATCAATATTAATTAGGGTTATGTATCAAAACTAATATTTAACACAATACATTATGCATGATAAAATTGTAATGTATCATAATGTTGGAAAATCATGTGAATATTGGGGTAGTTTTTTATACACAAAATAAACCACCCATACATGGACATGACAAAACAAATATGGAGAAAATTAGGACAAAACGAATCATAAAAAGTGTCACTTATATAAATAGATATGTGTCATACTATTTTTTTACTAAATCATTGTTTATCATCATATTCATATTTTTTTTTTGTATATGATATATAGCTACGTCAAATTATACGGGAATGATATATAAATACTAATTTATACTAAATGTATCGATCTCCAACCAAATAACTCGTGGGCAACAATTCATGTTTAATGTATCCTGTAACAATACAATACTTATCAATTTAAACGAGATACATAAATAGTAATGTATCATGTACTAATTTTTTAGATATGATACATAAATTTGATTTTATACTAAATGTATCAATTACATAGCAACAACCACACGTTAATGTATCGATCTCCTAATCTAACATCTTATGGGCTACAATTACTTATTTAATGTACCTAGTATAAATACAATACTTATCAATTTAAACGAGATACATAAATAGTAATGTATCATGCACTAATTTTTTAGATATGATATGTAAATTCGATTTTATTCTAAATGTATCAATTACATAACAATTCCCACACAGTAATGTATCGATCTCAAATCTAACATCTTACGAGGAACAATTATTTATTTAATGTATCTAGTATAAATACAATATTTATCAATTTAAACAAGATACATAAATAGTAAAATGCTAAGTAGCAAAAATATTCATGATGTATCTTCTCAAAATTGAAAGGATCTTTAATAAACTAGGAGAAGAATTTTGAATCTCAAAATTTTCAACAATTTTGAATCAAAATTGAAAGGATCTTCGATGAACTGCGAGAATAAAGAATCTTGAATCTCAAATTTTTTGACAATCTTGAATCTCAATTTTTTTGACAATCTTGAATCAAAATTGAAAGGATCTTCGATGAACTTGAAGATTCAAAAGGAAATCCTTTGTCCAACAATAATTCCATCACTTTGTATTCTTCATAACTCACCTCGCTTATCCAAAATTTCGACAATTTTTTTTATCAAATCTGAAAGGTTTCTTCGTTGATGGGGGAGCAATTTGAAATTTTGAATTTCTTCATTCTAATAGGATTTGCCTCTGTATGATTGAGAGTAAGAAGAAATGTAAGAGTAATTTATGAGATTTAATTAATTTTTAGATTTTATTCCTTTTTTAGAGCAACATAAAGATTCCTTTTGTATTAGAATTAATGTATCTGCATGGTGAATTAATGTATCCGGAAGGTCAAATTTTAAGAGGTTATTGTAATTAGAAAAAGAGTTGGGATAAGATGTAATTTACTCTTTACACTATGAGATTTAGGCAAGTTATACTAGAAACAAACAACTATAATCAAAAACTCAAAAATAAATACTCCATCCGTCCTGTTTTATGTGACACTTTTCACATTTTGAGATTCAAACAAGTCTATTATTTATCGTAAGTTTTTCATAGATCTTTTAAACATTTTGAATTATCAATTATTGTGACTTATAGTACTTTTTACGTAGTTCACAAATATATAAATTTCATTTCAAAAAATTTGAAGATTCCATATGCAAATTGCCGGTTGACTCTCAAAAAACAAAAAGTGTCACATAAATTGGGACATATAGAGTATTGAATTTTGAAACTTGCTCCCAAAAAATTGGCGAAATGGTCTGATGGACCCTTATACTTGTATCAGTTTGTATTTTGAATCCTTCTACTTACTCTTTTGTTATCTGGACCCTTAAACTCAATAAAACATAATTTAGCAAGTCCCTCTGACCATTGACTAAGCTTATGTGTCTTTAAGATGGCTGAGTTGGCAAAATTGTGTGACTTCACGCACCTTAAGGCGAGTGAATAACTTTTTTAGGTTAAAAAAAATATTAAAACTAAAAAAGAAATATTTTTTTTAAAAAATAATTAATTAAAAAGTCTTTTCTTCTTCCACACTACCCCTTTCTTTTTGGCCACGCCTGGAAACTTTTTTTTTTCTTCTCTACAATTTACTAACATTGGAGACCAGCGCTCGCCATAGACCAGCAACTGATTCACCGGAGACCAGCGCTCGCCGGAGACCATTGAATCGCAGTGGCGTGAGAGAGACAAGCGGGCCAGATATGGTGGTGTGATGGTTTAGGTTGTTGTTTTTGTGGAGGTTGGAGGAGGAAAAAAAATAGTGATGGTGTGCGACGGAAATGAAGATGGTGAGAAAGAAAGTATATGTGATTTCGCCGACAAAAATGGCAACGACAGCGATGGCGGCGTCCTTTTCTTTTTCTTTTTTTCTTCTACGAAGAACCCAAAAATGCTCCCAATCTATTTTCATAAAAGTTGTTAGATTTTTGTTTAATTTCATTAAATTAAGTGATGCCTCCTTTTTCTGTGGAAAAAAATGAAGAAGAAAAAATAGGGGATGTGGAGATGGTTTTGAGTTTTTGGTTAGGGGAGGTGGAGGGAAGGTGAGAGAAACAATAATTTTATTTTATTTGGTAAAATAGAAAATTTATTGATTTAGTCTTTTATTTAACATTTTTATTAATAATTAAAAATAGTTATGAAGAAAATTATGACTTGGCATTAATATATATAACATGGATATGACATGTCATTTATATAAAGGAGAGTGAGCTACACACATGATTTGAGGGGCTTAAAAATCTCATTTTAATTGAGTATAAGGGTCCAGATGATAAAGGGGTAAATAGAAGAATTTAGAATACAAACTGATACAAGTATAAGGGTGTATTAGACAATTTCGCCCAAAAAATTTCACCAAACTTAATAGCATCAATATTACTCCAAAAATAAAAATAGTCAAAGATAGCATGTTTTTTAGTAGAGGTAGAATCAAAAGCTAAAATAAAAATGTAAAAGGTAAAAACTCTTTTTGGGGATTGGAGGATTAAAATAGCCATTCAGTGAATGATCTAGATTGAACTAGGTCAGGCCTAATCGAGATTTGAGTTGGACCATAATCTTAGATAAACTAGGTCAAGCCATCGAGATTTGGGTTGGAAATGATGTTAGCTTCTAGATAATTCTAAAGTCGTAACACGTGATATGAATGTAGACCTAGGGCACGTAGAGGTTAGTTGGCAAAAGGAATACGGCGCTAATCACACACTAGCCAGCCGGCAACCTACCCACCCCCTCAAACAGGTCACTGCTCAGTCCAATAAAAAGCAAGCACTCATTTCACTCTTACAATTATCGAACTTCTCATTATCATCAGTACGCATATTGGACTTCTCTCTCTCTCTCTAAGCCACTCAAGGGTGACCTGAGGTAATTCAATTTATTCCTTGCATCTGATTTCGATGTTCTATTATGGTGACTTTTGATTATTCGTTTTCTCTGGATTTTCACGCCGTTGGATTTGGTCTTGAAACTCTTCGTTGTTGGATTCAACTTCTGATTTTGCAGATCTAGACTTCTTTACAACTTTCACTTTTGAATCTGTCGCTGTCTGCGTTTATTTTTATGTTGATTCTGGTGGAAGCTGATTGTTGAGTAGATATTAATTTTATTAGGAACATATAGAAAGAGAAGATTAGGATATCATCTTCAGACCTTGCTAAGAGGCGGATCTAAGATTGATTGAATATTTATGGGTTAAATCTTTAAGGATCTTAGCAGAACTCACTGTCTTTTAAAAGTTATGGGTTTATGGATTTTTAATCATAAATATTTATGGTTTGCGCCGTTACTCTGTATCCGCCTATGGTCTATGGATGTGTGGTTCGATCTAATTAGAGTTTGCTTTTGTCTGATTTTACAAGTATTTGCCTTTTCGATTAGGACTGATGCATAGGCATTTCTAATTGTAAGGATTGTATAACACTAAAACGTATCACCTGCAAATTGTGTGTGTGAGCAAATCCTGCTGCAAGTAGATGTTTACTGTCTTTCTTTGATGGTGCTTGGGCGAGAATATGAAGATTTTGTGAATGTTCAGGTTGAAGATAACATTGTATAGTGTTTTAAGACGAAATTTGTGCTTTCTTTGGTTTGTTTTATTTCCAAAAAACAACACAGTTTGGGCATGTTTGGAAAACTAAAGGATCGTTTTTCTGTTATTTCAGAACAAACATGACCAAGTGTTTTTGTATCCCCTCTTATAGATATTCTTATATGGTTGAGATGAAGAAATGGAATGCCTAAGGTTTTGGATGTCAATTTATGTGATCGACTTGTTTTTGAGATGAACTATATATTGTCTGGGCTGTGACTGAAATACTTCCTTGCTTTATGTTTCTAACTGATTGGCCAAATGTGATTTTCTATAAATTCAAACTTGTATATGGAAATGTTGTCTATCATCTTATGAGATGAGCCGCATATTAACTTATTAACGGCTTCGTATGGGCTCTTAAATGTGTAGCCTTGATAACAGACTCTTGTATCATAATTTTCTAGATCACATACAAAAATGGTGAAGGCCGTCGCCGTCCTTAACAGCAGTGAAGGTGTTAGTGGCACCATCCTCTTCACTCAAGATGGAGATGGTAATTTACTTTAATAATTGTAAAATGTTTTTTTCATGCATTTATCATGGGTGACCTCTAACTGATGTAATGCATACAGCTCCAACCACAGTTAATGGAAATATTTCTGGCCTAAAACCTGGACTTCATGGCTTCCATGTCCATGCCCTTGGTGATACCACAAATGGCTGCATGTCAACAGGTAATTTCATTTTTATCTACTTGGGACTGCAACATAGAAATGATTTTTAGATGTTTTGAATTTTTTCTTTGTTAACTTGCAGGACCACATTACAATCCTGCTGGTAAGGAGCATGGTGCTCCTGAAGATGAGGTGCGTCATGCTGGTGATCTTGGTAACATCACAGTTGGAGAAGATGGTAAGGGTTCCTTGTTTAATAATTTAACTTAATCTGGTTGTAGTTATCCTTATTTATTTTCAAATCGTATGTCTGCAATCTGAAGATTTTTATCATCTTCTATGCCTAGTGTGTTTTGGTTTGACATGATGTATAGTGGTAATCCACTACCTTTGGAAAAATTAATTCTGCTGCAGTAAAGGTTTACCCATAATTTTATTGCCTCGAAAACAACAATTATTTTGCATAGTGAAGCCAAAATTTATTTCAAAGAGGTCATTGCCTGGTCTCTCCCTCTCTCTCCTCGCGTAATTCCAAATTAGTTAGCATCACTAACAGTGTAATCATTGGAAAAAATTTCAGGTACTGCATCTTTTACTATTACCGACCAGCAGGTAAATTCTTTGTTGAACTCTAAGCTTTAGTCTTGCTATATATTTGTTCCTGAACTAATTGGCAACCTGATATTTTGCAGATTCCTCTCACTGGTTCACAATCCATCATTGGAAGAGCTGTTGTTGTTCATGCTGATCCTGATGATCTTGGAAAGGGTTAGTTCCCCTACTTCAGTGACTAAACTTTAATGAGCTGAGTACGGCATGCTTTTATTAATACAACAGAATGTGAAAGATGAAAGAGGATAAGAAAGTAAGAAATAAAATACATATAACCTTGACACTCAACCTTTTATTTTAGTTTCAGGCCATCAACACTCCATTTTGTCCATAGTGCTTGACATATAAAAACCCCATTTCTATTTCATGTGTTTTCTGTAAGAAGTATATTTGGAAGGTTGGTGTATAATAATGGAAAATATTATGGATTGGAGAAGGAAGAAGTCTAGATGTGATTGTGTCATATGTTCTAATTTAATTTTGAAGAAAATGATGAAGGCTCATTTAAATAAGACTAGGCAAAGTGAAAGAGAAAGAGAAAGAGAAAGGGGTTCTTAACCATGACCACACTAGCAACTAGGTTCATTTAAATAAGACTAGGCAAAGGGAAAGAGAAAGGGGTTCAATCTTAACCATGACCACACTAGCAAGGATCCACTGGGTTCATTTAAAGAAGAGTAGTCAAAGTGAAAGAGAAAGGGGTTCAATCTTAACCATGACCACACTAGCAAGGATCCACTGGGTTCATTTAAAGAAGAGTAGTCAAAGTGAAAGAGAAAGGGGTTCAATCTTAACCATGACCACACTAGCAAGGATCCACTGGGTTCATTTAAAGAAGAGTAGTCAAAGTGAAAGAGAAAGGGGTTCAATCTTAACCATGACCACACTAGCAAGGATCCACTGGGTTCATTTAAAGAAGAGTAGTCAAAGTGAAAGAGAAAGGGGTTCAATCTTAACCATGACCACACTAGCAAGGATCCACTGGGTTCATTTAAAGAAGAGTAGTCAAAGTGAAAGAGAAAGGGGTTCAATCTTAACCATGACCACCCCTAGCAAGGATCCACTTTTATCATTTTCACATCTCCCCAGCACCCATAAGATCTCATTTTTCTTCTTCAAAGGATTTACCATTCTCTGTATATTGAGCTGAAAAATAATGCCTGGTAATTGCTGACTCAAAAAATCAAGTGGGAAGAGGTGTGTGCATTCCTGAGTGATGTTAAATCTCCTTGAGGAATTAGGATGTGATCTTTCATAAACATGCTCTCAAGGAATGAATAGGTGCTATATATTTTTTTTAATGGCCATGCAATTCCTGCGGGCCGGTGGTGCAATTGGTGGATAATGGCCCGCCTCTCTACCATTCTCCACTTAAATATTAGGATTTTGTTTGTGTATAGTTCGAACCTATAATGTGCAGCTAATCTACACCTCATGTGTTGCGCGCTTTCCACTAAACAAAGCTCTAGGGGCAAGAACTGGTTCATGTTATACAGGTTCCGATTTTGAATTCAAATCTGGAATAGGACAGTGTATGGCCTGTCTGTGAGATGTGGGTGTTGGACACTTGGAGCTAACGTGGGTCAGTTTGTAAAATACTAGCTGACAAACAGTTAAGTATTTTTTTGGACAAATTGTTCTAGAAATTCTTTCATTCCATGATGCTTGGTTGCCTGTTACCATTTAATTATGCTTCTCCTCTCACTTCCCTCGTCTGTATTTGTCAAAAGTCTAGTCACTTAAATGCAATCTAATAGAAAAAAAATATCTTTTTTTAATGTTTCTGTAAGAGGGGTGGGGGGGTGGGGATGGACTAACATTTGCAGATGTTGGATGTAAATTGATTTTAGCCTGAAACTGAGACTTGTAATTGATTGATTGTAAGAAAGGTGGACTGAAAACTAATAAGAAGAATGTATAATAACGATAAGCTATTGAGTTCTATTTTTGCTTAGAGTTAAGTCATTGTGAGCCCTTTGCTTTATCCATCTAAAATTACTTCTAAATCCTTGGGGATTGAGGCTGGATAAGAGCCTGTTTGGATTGATTTATTTTAAGTGCTTTTAAGCCAAAATAACTTTTAAGCACTTTTGAAGTGTTTGGGTAAATTAAAGAAGTACTAACAAGCTCTTAGTTTTTAGCTTAAAACTAAGACCTATAGGTTATATCCTATAGTGTGTGTGCTTGGAATGGTTGAACTGCAAGAAGTATGTTCCTTATTTTGCAAATTGTGAGGTCTCAAATGCAAAGTTCAAGGAGGATGACCAAACTTCAACTTGTTTCAGAAAATTGAAAGTAGGGAAGTGGACTATAGTTGCAAGTAAATCAAGTGGGCGTACAATGATATATGAGATTAAGATTATGCACAAAAGAGTTGTGCTCTATTTAGCTACGGGGTTTAGTATTCTATTTGCATCTAAAGGAACTTGGTGTCTGGTGTAGGAGCATTGAAAATCCTTTCATGGAATAAAAGACAGTTAGAATATAATTTACTTTAACCATATTTGTAACCCACTTTCACTTAATCTGACATAAAATTTGTTTTCCTGCTGTTTTAGGAGGACATGAGCTCAGTAAAAGCACTGGAAATGCTGGCGGAAGGATTGCTTGTGGTAAGTACTAATTTTCTTGCGTCTGGGACTAGATTTGTTGATTATGTGTCTCATTTAGTCATTTAATTATGTGTCGTAGTTACATTGATCAATTGCTGATGGGTTAGTTCAATCTCTGTGATTTCTCTTTCAAATGAATTCTTCTGGGCTATTTGTTTAGAGTAAAATAGAAACATGCAAGATTCTTTTGCTTTCAAATCTAAGTTTGCCATTTGCCAGTAGTGTGCTTTAAAATGACAAGTTTGAATCATCTGCTTTTTGAGAATCATATAGGCAAGCCTGGTTTTGTTCTTAATTATGTTTGTAGTTGTAACATGTGGTATTGTCACTCTTGTCAGGTATTATTGGCCTCCAGGGTTAATTGCTCCTTCGGGGTGAAGATTCAGCAACTAACGGTGGTGTCTTAGAATAAAGTTTTATTGGAGCGGTTGAGCCTTGTTTTCAATGTATTTATCATGTGATGCCTTTTGAATTTGTATGTTGTACTAGTTTTTGCCGATCATTAACCATAAAAGAAATGCGGGCCGTTAGCTTTGCTGGTTTCTTAAATTTGAGTGGATGGTTTCAAAACTAGAAAATATTCAGACCGACTTGACAGATTACACAGGCCTGCAGTTTTTGTTCATATTGATGGTCTCAAACTCTGCCGGTTGGCATGAAATGAGTTTCTGATGTCATATTGATAATGCTTGCAACAATACCAACTATAAGTGGATTTGAAAACTAGAAGCATTAAACAAAATAAAAAATTTCAAGTGGTTGCCTCTATTAAAGAAACTGCCTACTTCATCTGCCTTATTCTATAGAAATATAACACTTGCTCCACATGCATCAATATAGAAGAAAATATTATTTATATTTTTGTGGATTGTCCAGATGCCATCTACATCTAGAATAACAATAAATAATCAAGACTTTCACAATAACATCCATCAATTATATTGTTCTATCTACAACCCTCATCACTCCAATCAACAACTATCATCTTTTCTAACCCCTTTCATTCTTTGGAATATTTGAAAAAACAGAAATAATAAACTTTTCAAAAATAAAAGTACAAATAGAAGTCCACGGAAGGAAATCAAAGAATTCAAATATGAATGGAAACCAACCTTATGATTTTTATGCATCTCTTTCTTCTGTAAGTAATGCACTCGATAGAGATGCTACTGGAACTGTGACATATAGATCAATTCCTTTTTGTATGAATGATCCTTTCAGATAAATAAAATCCTTTCATTTTTAAGCTAAAGAAAATCATTTATTCCAAAATTCAATTGTCAGCTATCAAAGGAGCTCGAAGCTAAAGTTTTAAAAATTGATTTACAGCAATTATACTTCATTTCAAGTGGATGATATCTCAAGATCTAGAACGTTGATGGATGTTTGAATATGAAATTTGGGAATTTGGATAAAATTTGAGCTACTTATGGATTGAATTTTAATCCTAATTCGTTGAAGTTTGAAGTTACAACCGAAATGTATTAAAATTGTAGTTGTCTGATAATTGTATGCTTAGTTGTATAAAACTTATATTTGAAGTTCTGTTTGTTGTTGTAGTTGTATCGAATTCGTATGAATATTGTATGAAAGTAGTATATAATATTATTATAGTTATATTAAATTTATAGAAACCTAACATGCATTTTTTACAAAATTTATACAGTTTATACACATTTCAACACCATATATATATATTGATTTTATATACAAAATTATGAACAAAAATTCTAAGAATTGGGCATATACAGTAAAACCTCTATAAATTAATTCTCGGTAAATTAATAATCTCTCTAAAATAATAATTTCTTCCGGTCCCAATTTGGGCCAATGGAAAAAATCACCAATTTCGATAAAATAATAAGATAATATATTTTCAGAAGATCCCTATATAAATATATGGTCCCGTTAATATCATAAATTAATAATTCTTTAAAAGTATAAATATATCTTAGACAATTTAGTGAATTATGATTCTATTGTGTTCTGTTTTTTCTTAAAATTTAATTCTAGTTGAAACTTATCTCTAACTTTTCTTATTGCATTCAAGAGCTCCGATGTTATCTTTTTGAACTGCACCATGAAATTGTGAGGAGTTCTAGATGCGATAAGTGCTTCCTTATCCGTAACTGGTTCCAAAGGTATAGTATCATCTTCAACTTCATCATCAACATTGTTTTTTTCGATGGTATCCACAATTTTTTCTAAGCTCTAGACCTCTGAACATGTATCACTTTCACCCGGATAATCCAATAGGTTATAGACATCCATTTTTTTGTGGTAATTGAGATCATTAATCATGACCTCGAGTTCATGAATGACGTTTTCACAAGTGGGTTCATTCAAATTCTCTGAGATTGCATCCCCCGACCGAATTTTACAGTGTCGAAAACAATTTGCTATTGTCTCTTGCTAAACATTTGTTGTCCAAGCAGGGATTACAAAACTGATAGCATCCAAAACATTAATCTTTATTGGATCAATTTGTCCCACTTCATAGCCTTCTAATATCCTACAATAAAGTCTGTTACGATAATACATCTTGAAAGCTCTTATTATCCCAACATCACAAGGTTGAAATTAGTAAGATATAATGATTTTGATGTATTCGTTGTACTTTATGTATAATATTTTTTTTTATGTGAAATCAATAAATATGATACATAAATTAGTAAGATACAATGATTTTGATATAATCAAAATTAACCTTCGTTAAATCTCAAACCGTATCAATTAAATAATATCTCTATAAAATAATAAAATTTCATGGTCCCACCTATATTGATTCACACAGATTTTACTGTACACACATTTCATACAGAAAAATTTAAAGTGAGAATTTCACATATATTTTGTAAAAGAATTCCTGATATGTTTTTGTCTTATTATTAGATATATACAGATCATTCTCCCAAATTTGAATGGTATGAAGTTGACCCATAAATAAGTCCATCCTCTAGTTGCCAATAGTAATGATCACTTTTTGTCCTAAATCAATTGACAGCTATTTGGGTCGATGGTCCAAACCAAAGACAATTTAATTTGGGCCCATCCTCCATCTAAGTAAATTCTCCACCTAAATCGGGCCCATTCTCAATCTACTAAATTGTCACACTAAAAATATTCAATCGTACTATGTATTTTTATGTGAAAATTACAAGAATATACTATTTAAGATCTTAATTAACAATATATGTATATACTCTTTTTTATTTACAAAACTAAGTTTTAAATTACAAATATGACAGAATATTTAATTTCGATTTAAAAAAAAGATATTTTAATATTCGATTTATTTCCTTTTTTGGGGGGTTATGTGCTAAATTTATGGGATTGATAATTATTGTTTACTTTTTGATTTTCCAATCATAATTTTACTTTTTATATATATTTTTTCATATCTTGAATTTATGTTTTTTTTTTTTTTTTTTTTTTGTATATTTTCGTATACGATTAATTTCCTATATTTGGGGATTATGTGCTAAATTTATGGTATTGATAATTATTGTTTACTTTTTGGCTTTTCCAACCATAATTATACTGTTTTATATTGTTTTTTTACTCATATATTGAATTTCAATTTTTTTTTGTTTATTTTAGTATCCGATTTATTTCCTATTTTGGGGGGTTATGTGCTAAATTTATGGAATTGATAATTATTGTTTACTTTTTGACTTTCCAACCATAATTATACTCTTTATTAATTGTAATCTTCTCTCACCTCTTTAGAATTATTTTTATACAAATATCTTTTTCTTGTATTGTGACAATTTTTTTTCTAAAATTCTGAAATTTCTCTACCTTATCTTTTTTGTTCTTTTGACAAAATATTTTATTTTTTTATGGCATTACTTAAATAACCATTTAAATCTAGAAAGTTTCATAAAGTAATTAGAAACTTGCATATTATATAGATTTCCATACAACTTTGATGTTAAGTTGTATATAATATGTTAATATTATATTACACCTCAATATATACCATATAATATATCAAAATTGTGTAAAAGAAATATATGAACCATATAGTTTATCAATATTGTATCATCTAAAACACCAAGTTATACCAATAAATAATCATCTAAAATATCAAAATTATATTAGCATTGTATCATCTAAAATACCAAAATTATATCAATATTGTATTATGTGAAATACAAATATTATAGCTACATCTGCACTATTTAATAAATTGAACTTTTTGATATTTTTTGTCATTATTTTTTTCTCAAATTGCCAATTTATAACAAAACGAAAAATATTATTTTGATAATATTATCTTTTAAAATTAACACTAGTACAAACCTAAGAACTTGAAATTGTACTAGAACTATATGACACCATTTATGAATAACATCGAAAATTTCTAATATAAAAATTGTACCATATAATAATACTAACATTGTACCATATAATATACCAACAATTATTGAATTATACCCCATATAATATACCAATTTAATCGATATTTCGTGTCATTTTATTTTTTCAAATGACATTTTATACCACAAGGGAAACCAACATAAATAATAGAACTATACATCATATGATTAAATATGATTCTGAAAAGAATGTTTAATAGACAAAGAATAAAATTCAAATCCGCTAATATCATTCAATTAGATTCTTAACTCAACAATGTTAATCCTCATATAAATATTCGGTACAAGTTCTCTTGTTGTGGTCCTCAATAGGCTATAACACATTTTCTACAATTTACTTTAGATCTCTTAAAAAAAATCAATTGGTATTTGCGGCACATATCACTCCTCCAATCTTGAAATCCACATACCTTCATGCAATACATTTCAATTTTTTTAAAGAACCTACTAAACAACAGTTATAACAACCAAATTTGAAATACACAATCATATATTTTTTATATCACCAAAAAAAGTTATATACGAAATGGTGTATAATCAGGGCCGACTCAACAACATTGAGGCCTTAAGCGAAACTTAAGAGAGGGGCCCTAATTTTTTTTCATCATATGTACTTTTATTTAAAATATACTTTTCTAGCTATTTCAGATGCAAAGTCACTAAGTACTGTTTTATAATTAATTTTTTTTAATAATTCCTTTTCAAATGATAATATAGCTAATTCATTCAATCTATCTTGAGACATTGTTGATCTTAAAGAAGATTTAATCAATTTTAATTTCGAACAAAGAAAAATTTGGTTGAGGCAATGGTTACAGGCTGTTAACACAATATGTGTATTTGGAAAAGAATCAAATCTTTTATTTGATTGAGTATTTTCATTACATCATTATCTTCTACTTGTATTGTTTATCTTTAACACTTTTACTTCAAAAAATAAATCTAAACCATCAATATCAGAATAACTATTACGTGTTAAAGAAAGTTCAAGGTTAAGACAATATTTTTAAAAAAAATTTCATCATCTAGTAATCTCAATATTTTACCACTAAATAAGAAATCAAAATATTTTTATATGCTTCAATTGGTTCAAATCTATTTTAAAGTGAAAAAATAGTTTGATCTACTCTATATATATAACGTAATCAACTCTAAAGATTCTTCAAGGGACTTAGTGATTTCGTTATCCATATTCTCATCAAATTGTTTCTTACGAAAATCATATTTATATGTCACGGGCGCAACTGGATCCTAATGCCAAAACTCAGGCCCGAGCCGACCCTGCTGAACCATTTGCTACTAGTGCATGACAGCCACACACAATCAAGAAAACAAACAAGTATATCTCGGCTTAAAGCTAAGCCTTCGGCCGACAAGGCCCCTGTCAATTGATCTATAAAAGAAACAATTACTCCAAGGAGATCATATAAATAAATAGTCAACTAGCACAGAAGTTCTGATTGGGCCGTCGAGGCCACCATGATATCTATACCAAAACTAAAAGCAGGTATATATCAATACAATACATCAAACAACTCACAAGCTTCAGCAAACCAACAACATAGGCCAGTATGTCCATAACGTAGCTATACACCCCACACACTAGTCTGCAAGCCTCTAAGAGTAGTAAAGATTAGCGGGATAGGGCCCCAGCCTACCCATAAAGATATATACAACAAAAGGTAACAAACCTCCCAACTCTGGTAGCTCCGGAGGAAAGGGGCTAGCCAACCGGATAAAAGTCAATCCTGCTGCTGAGGAGGTCTACTCGGTCGTCTGTCAGGACCTGCATACATGAATGCAACGCCCCCATGGAAATGGGGCGTCAGTGACAAAATAATGTACAAAGTATGAAAGGCAATAGACTATGAAGAGGTATTCTGATATACTGGAATAATCTGATAAATAAATCAAGGATAAGATAAGTGTACTGACTTGCTCCTAAATCTAAACTTATCAAAAATAATAAAACAACAACCTAACCAAGCCCCCATAAGTTCGGCAGGTACAAACAGCACACAAGACCACCTACTCAGGCCCCCATAAGTCCGGAAGGTGCCAATCAGCCTATATACGCCTATCGGTAGTCCCCTAACCCCGTAGGCAGTTACATAGCCCTCTTAGGCATTAATATAGCCTTGTAGGTAGCACATAACTCTCGTAGGCATCAACATAGCTTATAGACAACTTATAGCCCTCTTAGGCAATAACATGTCCCTGTAGGAAACACATAGCCTTCTTAGGCGTCAATATAACCCTGTAGGCAACTCATAGACCTTTTAGGCATCCATATAGCCCTGTAGGCAGAACATAGCCCTTTTAGGCATAGATCACATTCCTGCGGCTAACCACTATAGCCCCACGGGCAACAATAACAATCCAATCGCTAAAAGCGAGCAATTTAGTTATAAGCAACCTATACAAATAGCCTCTAAGTCGTGTCCAACATAGGGACACTACTAACTGAATAAGAATACCGACAAGGGAGGATTATATCAACTCGAGCATCCAATAATCAACAATAATGGCTACAAGTGTAACAAGGATAACAACCCAATTACATTGCTCCTAAGCTTTAAGGAAACATGCCGTAAGTAGGGAATAACCTTAACATACCTTTCCAATGAACGCTCGAAAGACCGTAGTTCCTTTACGAAAATTGTTCCTTATGTCCTAAGATTCGCAAACACTATATATACACAGCGGGTACACACCTTCATTATGCTAGAACTCCATATGAACCCTCTCTTAAGCTTTCTCTTTGGTTTTGAAACTGAAATGAAATGTTTTCATGGCTTAAAACATTAAATAATTCGACATACCATGTTTTTGACCCGACCCGGATCCGACCCGGTTTTTGCCCCCGCAGTCCCTAGTAAAGCCCTCATAACTTTTTACTATGATGTCGATTTGATACGGGGTTTTGTGCGTTGCAAACTAGACTCATAGGCCTTCGATTTAATGAGTGATAAGCCTTCTAACTCTTTACATATTGGGAGAAAACATCCAAGACACTTGACCCAAATTTTAGAGAAATCTTTAAAAAAGAACTTACGATAATTTTCGCCAACTTTTATTTTGCCACTTACTTAACTTCAAAACTTGAGATACAACCCTTGAACACTTAAAATATGACATATCACATCATTTTTAATTTATTACTCACCCTCCTTGTCTTTCCACGAAGATACGAGTTAATTTAGACGTTTTAAAAAGTCGGGGTGTTGCATTATATTCATGTCATATGCAATTTCTTTAGTAAAAATCATAGCACTCATAGTACATGTATTTTTTTTTTTTTAAAACAACATATATAAGTAATTGTTTTTTAAAAATGGCCCCCCCAAAAATATGGGGCCCTAAGCAATGGCTTTAGTGGCCTAGGGGTTAAGACGGCCCTGTGTATAATGTGGTTAAAAACTTTATTGTTTATGCACACTATCAATTACACCTAAATGTACCAAATCACTTACCACAAATCTATAAAACTATACATTTTCATCAAAATACTTACAAAATCTCTTACCATGAATGGTAACTATCACTAACCAAATCACTTATCAAATCACATACCAAAGCATAATTTACACTATCAACTACACCAAAGTAGGCAACTCAATAATTCTTTAAACATGTTATATATGTCAAATCAGGAAAATTAATACACCAATAAATGTACCAAATATTTTACCAAAACTATTTGATAGTCAATTTTGAAGTTGGTGTTTACACATGGTCTAAAAGTTAATAATTACACCAAATCGCATATTATAAGAATTTGAGAATTAATGTATAAAATTCGTTTTCACACCAATCAGACAAACAAATACACCAACACATGTACCAGAATATTAATTTGAAGTTGGTCTTTGTATAAGGTCTTAAACAATACCAATAACAAAATATCACACACCAAGACAAATTATTGATGTATGTTGTTAATTGAGGCATGCAACATACCAATTAAATCAGATCACATATAATAATAAAAAATTCAAATTAGGTGTTTATATACGGACAACAACTTACGCTAGTGCAGTAATCAATCAAACATAATGTTATACCAAAAAATATTTAATAAAACGGTTTAACAACTAAAGCTGCTTTTTTATACCACCAAAAAATATCACTTGCAGAAAAAAAAAAACGATGTTCATTATCAGCTGAGCCTAATAATATACCAAAAACCTAATATTATACCAAAAATGACTACTGATATTTAATGTTTATTCAACAACAAAATCCATCCAATCGATGCACCAGACTATTAACGAAATCATATAAATTTTATATTACACCACAACAACGTACTTTATAAGCCAATGATTTAACTATCAAAAAATTAAACACAGATGGTGATTAAAAATCAAATATATTAACCACGTAAAAAAATACCAAATCAATCCTTTTTTATTCAAATACCTGATGAGTCCCATTGCCCGTTGTGTTGTATTAGAATTGAAATATTATTGGTATCCATTTTGAATACTCAATCAGAGTTGACAGGGAGATTTATTTTTGTTAGAAACCTCTCTTCATGGGAGAGAATATATAACAAAACTGAGTAAATCAGGGAAGGTAAAATAATTGGAGAAAATTAAGGGATGTGGGATAAGCATGGCTGACTATTTTGTACGTTTCTTTTTTTATTTTTTTTTATTTTAAATATAAATTCTAGTTTTGTAAAAAAACTGTTGTTATATAATTGAAAAAAAAGTATTGTTATGTAGTAGTAATTAAGATACTTCAGTTTTTTACCCTATTTTTATTTGTCTACTTTTCACGCTGTATTTTATTATAATATTGATGTATAATTTTAGATCTTAAAAAAATGATATGGAAACAAGTAATTGATGCAGACAATAAAATAGAAAAAATAGTAATGATTTTTTCTTAATATGTTAAAAGTGATAGAGTGAGAGTGAAAATTTATTTTTGAAATATAAGTAAAACACTGAATGAAGGGTGTGTTTTTATTTTTTGATACACTCTATATTTTAAAAAATTAAATTACCCTCAATAAATTTGTACTATATTTCTAAATATGAATAAGTTTACCAAAACAAATAAAATCTTCTTAATTATGTACAACATGATTTTTCTTTTTCAAAATGAAAAGGTAAAAAACATCAAATAATAAGAATCAAAGATAGTAGTAAAAAACATTAAAGGGACATTTTTGCGGTCTATCTAGGCGGGCAAAAACAAACTATTTTAAATATATTATATTCCATATTTATTTTAAAATATAATTTATAAAATATCCGAAACGTACATACATTATATTACAGTAGGGGTAATAATTCAATGACGTTTGTATATCATTTTTTAAAAAAAAAATGCAATTATTCTTATGCAATGTGAATACATTTGCTAGGTATATAATTTTTTAAGAGACAAATTTTATAAATGGAATGGACCGAGAAATATTTTATTCCGCCTCGACAATTATGAAAAAAAAACCACCATTAAATTCTTTACGTTTTAAATTACATATGACATACTATTTACTTTGAAAAGTCTAACTTGTTTAATACAATCTACTCTTAAATTAATTGAAATACTTGTTATTAAAAGCTAATATGATATTTCATCTCTGAAACTAAAATCTATTGCTCACTATTAATTTCATAAGTATATTGAATTTTTTTTAAAAATTGGAGACGTATCTTTGCCAATAATAATATCATTGTTACGAGTTATGACTTTAATTATTGAAACAAAAGGGAAAAAAATCTCTCTCTATATATAAAGGAGGAACATAGAGAAGGTGATGTGGCACCTCTCTATGGCTTTCATTATTTTTTTTCTCCTTTTTTTGAGCATTTTTCTTTTTTTAATTATTTATTTTATTTTTAATATCTCATAAAGACTTTATACTCAATTACTCAACTTTTACCTCCCATTATAATATATCTTTTTTATTATTAGATATAATGTGCATATATTCATA
>NW_006238963.1:22942-30615 GCF_000226075.1 Solanum tuberosum | reverse complement strand
ACCTTCTCCACTATAATATATCTTCTTTATTAGATATTATATGCATATAGTTATAACTCTCATAATTTTCAACTTTTCATATTCGTAACCCTTAAATATTAAATATAAAAGTTAGGATACCTTATGACATTCCTCCATTATTTTTCTATATAAATTCATATTTTTTGTTTCATTCTACCCAAAGTTATCCTTTATTTTCACTATAGTATTATATTTATGCTTTTGTTTGGCTTGAGAAAAAAGAAGAAAACTTTTGAATAGTGATAGACTTGTAGTGATATTGACAAGAGCTTAGATAATTATGCATTGATTTCCCTTTCCTTCTATTTTTTAATGATATGTTTATTGTACTATTTCTTCTTTCTCTCTTTTTTTTCTTATGTATATCTATGATGCCTCTTAAATTTAATTTTTATATGAAGAAAGCTTTTGAATAGTGATAGATTTGTGAAGTGAATATCAACAAGAGTGATGCCTCTTTGCTTTTGTTTGACTTGAAAAAAAAAGAAGCTCTTGAATATTTATAGGTTTGTGAAGTAGTTATGACAAGATTTTAGATGATTATGTATTGATTTTATTTTTCCTTCTATTTTTAATTTTAATGATTAAAGTCGCATTGATATGTGTATTGTATTCTTTCTTTCTTTCTTTCTTGTGAATCTTCATGATGCTTCTTATAGGAACTTCTTATCCTTGTAAGTCTATAATTTCTTTTAGTTCAAATTAGTATTATAAAATACTAGAGTAGATCCTAATGAGATATCACTTTCTCACGAATTTATCTTAATTATGGTTGAAATTCTGTTATAAATACAAATCAAATTTATAAATCTTTTCTCTTGGCTCAAATTAGTAACTTAATTATGTTAAAAATCTGATACTAATCAAATTTTTAAATATATAATTAATTACTTAAAAGAAATAAAATTTAATAAAGTAATTTTTATTTGTTGTTTATTATGTAAGTTCTTAAAGCTATCGATAAATATGCCTACATAAAAAGTTTAAAAGATAAATATAAATAACATGGAGGGAGAGATGATGCGGTAATTCTAAAAAAGTTTATATACACAAAGAGAAACATTTATATTATTTGAAATAATTGAGATACAATAATTGTTATTGATATTATAAAGAAAGGGTATAACTTACGTTTTCATCATAAGGTCAAGTTGTATTGTTTATTGTTTTCTACAAAATTCAATTCATTAAACATAATTACATTTCATATTTGGTCAGAGGAGGGCGGAAAAGATCGAAATGAATAAAGTCAAATTTAACAACACAAATGAATAACATAAAGTATTAACTAAGCATAAGTTTGTTTATACTGGGGGATTATAAATTAGTACTAGATTTATCTCTAAAATTCAAAAATAAGAAGATGATGTATGTATATTTAGTCAAATATATATTATATCTGGATTAATAGCCTAAATATAGAATAAATATGAGGAGGACATTTTGGGTCACCATTGTTTGAGTTCATTTTGGCTTACATGCTCATAATGTTTTGAAATTATAATCAATTAGTTGACTGACTTTCTAAAAGAACAAGAACGCGAATTATATTTTTTCACGTTATAATAATCATTATTCTTCGTTAAAATTAATTGGTACGTAGAAGTTTCAAAAACATTACTCACTATTTAATTGTAATTACATTAAAAGTATACTAATTATATTTAACAAACCCAATATATATAATCTATTCTTTAAAAGTATATTTATTTATTTCTTCTTCTATTGTTTTTTGTACTTTGAAAAATAGTGTATTTATTTTAAAATCATTATAAATTACAAGAGGTTATTTTACATCTAAAGAAGATGATTACATGTAAAAAAAAATTCATGATTTTTCTTTATACATAATATTAAAGAAAAATTATTTTATGGAACCAAATTATACATCTATACATTTATAGGAAGGTATAACATAATTATTTTATATTCTTTTTATGTAAGAAGGAACTCTTAAAAATTATTTAAAAATTTCAACTAAAATTATTAAATATACATAAAAATACATTTTTTATATGTATAATATCTCTTCTATTCAAATAATATTTAGTAAATTATTTATGTTATTGATGACTGCGCGAAGCGCGGATGAATTCACTAGTATACAATAAAATATAAAGACCAAGACGAATATTCCATGAAATTAGAACCATACTCAATGGCAACGTAAATTTGTAATTATTAAAAACATTTAAATAGTACTAATTATTATTCAATTTTCTACAATATTTTAAGGAGAATATTTATGATCATGTAAAACAAATGGAAAAAAGCATAAAAATAAAATAAAATATAATTCATCCCTCACCAACCCCCTACACAGTTACCCCATCCTACTTCTGAATTTTCTATCACATAAATATAAATCTAAATAAAAACCACACATGATCTATCTTTTTTTTCTTCTTCTTATATATAAATAAATAATAAAAATATAAATACTTGTATATATCTATATCTTTGTCAGTTGGACTTTTTCAAGCTGGCTGCTGAGCCTACATTTCTGCTGTTTACCCATCTGTGTGCTCTAAAGTTGTTGCCAATGGAGTTGGTGAGTCATTTAATAACTTTTTTCAAATAAAGGGAAAATAAAATGATTAACAATTTGAAATTGAGTTGGGTTTTCTCTTCTCCACTCACCAAACTTTGTTAAGACTTCCACCAACCCACATTGCCTCTTTTACTCTTATAAAACTAAAAAAAAACACTTTTTTTTGTTGTTTAAATTCTTTTTTTTTGTGGGTTTTGATTCTTGAATTGTGGGTGTTTGAGATTTTTTGTTTTTTTTGTTGTTGTGGGTGTGGGGTGGTTAGGTTGTAAATTCTGGAGTGAAGAAGATGGAGGGTGAAGCAATGAGGAAGAATCAAACTCTAATTTGTGCACCAATTATGGCTGATTCAGTGGATCAAATGTTGATTCTTATGCAAAAGGCTAAAACTAGTGGGGCTGATCTTGTGGAGGTTCGAGTGGATAGCTTGAAAAACTTTAATCCTCGCCCAGATATTGATACCCTGATCAAACAGTGCCCTTTGCCTACTCTCTTCACTTACAGGTTTCAATTCCTAATTCCTGCTTCCATGTTTGTGTCTTGTGAAACTGCCATATCTGAATTGAGTTGTTAAAGTTTGTCCTTTTTGTGTTTTTTTTGTTATAGCTAGAAGAATTGGAAAACAGAAATTAAAAACTTTACATAAAAAATATCCGAGACCACATAATTTGTCTTCAAGTAATTTAATCTCCTCATTGTTCCCGAGGTTATGAATTATTTTCTCTCAAGATAAAATGGATATAACTATTATTGGTGTAGCGGTTCCTCAAACGCCAATAACTTCGTCGAACTCAAAGTCGGTAGCAAATCACACAAAGACTACAGTTATGTTTGTAAGAAAATATGTAGAAGAAGTTCAGAAAATTCGATGTAGAAAATTGAGAGAAATCAATAACCTCCTGCCACTGAGACTTCTTCATTCTCATCAACAAGGTATCACGCGTGATACCTGAAAAGAAGAATAAGAGAACTACTGATTGGGAATTCTAATAAAACTTGATGCAAACTAGGATGACTGTTGCTTGCCTGCATTAAAAAATATTGTTTCCCTTGTATATTTGGGGTAAAAACATGTTCCTCTCTAACTAGAAAGTTGCAAAGATTTTTTTGGATGCTTAATGCCACAGCACAAACGTTAACTTGTTGGTATTATCTTGGTGCAAAATTGATTAAATGATCTTTTTGACTCGTTCCCACAAAAAAAAAAGGTGGTAGCGAACCTGTATTATTGATCAAGATATCAACTGTTCCCCATCGATCAACCACCTGCAGGTGTGATACTTGTGAGGTGCAATTCAGCTGGCAACAACTGTGATAAGATCCATTCTTAACTAATATTACTAACAAAAGAGAGAGCTTACAGTTTTCATCATGGATTCTACATCTTCTTCTTTCGAAACATCGCCTCCAAAAGCCACTATTTATAGTCAACAAAGGGTAGTATGAACAGTTGCTACTGTGCCTTATCCGAAAAGTCACAATCCATTCAATGTGAAAGTGTACCATTCAAATTGCATCCTTTCTCTTGGTGTCTTTTCGGGAAAAAACTTCATTTCCCATTCACACCTTTTAAAACCCAACGAGATTAAGGATGATGAGTAAGATTTATCCTTTTTTCCTTGGTTTGCTTTGAAATCCAAAAAATAGGAGAATAAAGCCTGGTACAACAACAACATACTTAGTGTAATCTCATAAGTGGGACATATCATGTTGATACAAATATAATGAGCGCTGCAACATAGCTTAGACCTTCCTAAGGGCAATTACTTTTTCCCTGGTTGGTCCCTTTTCACTTTCTACTGTTACAATGCATGTTCGTCGACCTGCAGCTATGTTTTGGGCGTGGGGCAGGGGATAATATTAATACAGTACTATCTGACATATCCTGTAGATACACATATAAGGAGCTCTACAACATAGCTTAAATAAAGGCATAGGGTATGGTTACTTGCTACTTTATCTTTTTTGTTCCGGAACTTAGAAAGGCATTGCATTTTTCAATGGCACTAGGTTCTTTTGTATATAATTATGTTCTGATCGTTTTGTATATAAATTTTGTCCGGTTAACTTTCTCAGCACTGGCTTTTTCAGGACACCAATTACATGAACTCGAAAAGATATTGATATTTTCATCTGGCTTATTATAACCTTAACAAGCCATCTTCTTTATTTATATTGATATTCTTGTTTGTCAAGAACCTGTGCTTCATTTTTGTGATGCATGTTTTCATATGGGAATTTTGTGAACCACACTTTAGCAATACAGGCGGGATAAGTATGTGCTGAATTCGGTGTTATGTCTATTGTAAATTTTGACATTATAAAACAAGGACACTTCTATATCTTCATGCAAGACATCTGAGTTCAACCTTATGATAGAATTTATTGCAGTGTCTGTTAACTTGTGATAAACAAATATTAGTTCTCTTACAATATACATGTAAATATAGCTCTACTTTCTGATTTGTAGTTCCTCTCTTACTTCTCGACATTGGAAAGTGCATTATAAAATTTCCGAACTTTACCTACTTTGCTAGGCCCATTTGGGAAGGTGGTCAGTATGCTGGTGATGAAATGAGTCGATTGGATGCACTTCGATTAGCGATGGAGTTGGGAGCTGATTACATTGATGTTGAGCTAAAGGTAAATTTCACGCTAAAATGGCCCTTCCCACCTTATCCGTTAAAAAAAGAAAAGAAAAGAATGATGAGCTTTCCCTGAGTGACTGCTGCTAAGTGTCCTCAATGGAATTGATCAAGTAAATGCATAAAAAGGAGAATACAAGGCCAATCAATCTAGTTGCTTGACGTTCAGATCTCCAAAAACTTGAGTAGTTTTGTATTGTGACGTTGAGCATTACTTTTGAGATGTATGGCCTAAACTGCTACTTGCATGAAGGAATATTCAGTCACAGACCCATTTTGCCAACTAAGAAACCCTTCCTGTTGGAATATTTGATATATAAAGCTTTGCTAACTTAACATCAACGTTTCTCATACTTTGAGTCTTCATTTGTTCTTCCTTTTTGCTTTGACGGATGCTTCGTCAATTAACAGTAATCATTGCTTTTCTTATGCTGTTTGTTTCTTTTTTCTCCTCCTCCTTTAGGCTATTGACGAGTTCAACAATGCCCTGCATGGAAATAAATCTGCAAAATGCAAACTTATTGTTTCTTCTCACAACTATGAAAGCACACCGTCAGCTGAGGATCTTGGCAATCTAGTAGCAAGAATACAGGCATCTGGAGCTGACATTGTGAAATTTGCTACAACTGCACAGGATATCACTGATGTTGCACGTGTTTTCCAAATTACTGTTCATTCTCAAGTAAGCGGCGTAAGTAGTATAAGCATAACTTGTGTTCAAATATGCATGGTGATACATCATGGTTTTTCCTCAGCTGGATTTGGTGCATAATAATAGCAGCTGCTTGGCTGGAATCTAGAAGCTGGCTGCTTTTTGCTTTTTGTATTAACTATTAAGCCATACATGCCAATAAGTTAGGTATAGCAGCATAAACTTATGGCTGAGAATAACTTCTTATTAAAAAAAAAGTGATCGAGAATAACTTCCAAATTAACTCTCTTTCTCTCCCGGTGAAAATGGTGGGGGTTTGTTAAATTGTCTTAATTTATCTGATGATTTTTTCCATTGCAAGAAAAATTTAAAGGTAGATAGTAGAATTGATGCCTTGGAGACATTTTATCAAATGAATGGCATCCTGATATCACTTGTCAATTAAGGTGCCTTTTAGTACATCAAGCGATTAGGATCGTGTTATGTGCTGTTGGGTTG
Source organism: Solanum tuberosum (assembly GCF_000226075.1). Taxonomy (NCBI): domain Eukaryota; kingdom Viridiplantae; phylum Streptophyta; class Magnoliopsida; order Solanales; family Solanaceae; genus Solanum; species Solanum tuberosum. The sequence goes on along the minus strand of NW_006238963.1, from coordinate 24,251 downwards.
CTGGATTCTAGTGAAGGCTGGTGGATTCTTATATGTGTTAACAATTATGTTTTAGTTCAAACGTAATTTTCACTGAAATGATTTAGCAAGTAGTGATAAGGTGATGATTGGCTAAAAGAATTATATGTTCTCTTAAATACAAAAGTTTTCAAAGAATTATATGTTCAAAAGTAATTTTCACTGACATGTTTTCAGAGATAGCTCTTCCCTTTATGAAACCACTTTGGTTTTTTGGAGATGATATTTGGCAGTAAGTTGGCTAGTCTAGAGTTAAGGATTTTAGAAATAATCTTGGATGATACATTGCACAGGCTAATGGGTCTGAGATCAGAATTTTTTTGAGGGTGATCTATTTTAGGGATCATAATAATACAAGTGTAAGTATAGAACTTGGTAAGAGCGGATCCCCGGAAGAAAGCCTTGACAGCATTGTGGACCTCAGTAGAGTTGATATCCCAACATTTATGGTAGAACATTCCACTAAGACCATCAGGCCCAGGTAAACTGTCAGGATCAATAAATAGCATGCTTTCAGTCACTTCCTGCACGGTAGGAATGACACTCAACTTGTTATTTTCTTCCTCAGTGATATAACTTTCAATACAGTTCAGGGCACTGAAATCAGTAGTATCAGAAACTTGAGCAAAAAGGTTCTTATAATAGTTGACCGCTCCTTCAGCAATATTAGTGGTCTCCTTCTAACCAGTTTCCATGATCATCCTGGATTCTTCTGATATTCAATTTCCTTCTGTTATCTTTGATGGTGGCATGGAAGTAAGCTGCGTTCGCATCACCCTCATTCATCCATCTGACTCTTGCTTTTTTTTCTGAGCATATAATCCTGAATTTTTAGGTATCTAATGAACTCAGCTTTACATTTAGATAGTTCAAATCTATTCTCAGGAGTGTTATTAGCAATGCAGTTGTCTTCCATATCCCTAATCAATGATTCCAATCTCTTAGGCTCCTCATAAATATCACCAGAAGTTTGCTTAGACCAGATACTGAGAGCTTTAGTGGTGTTCTTGATTTTTTGGTGGAGGATGTAAAGAGGGTTCCATAAACTTGTTCATCCCAACTGTTTTGGACAGTTTGATGAAAGTCGGGGTGATCTGTCCAAAAGTTAAGGAATTTGAAATATTTAATGCCTTGGATGTCTTCATGGAGGATTTTCACTAGAAGAGGGGCATGGTCTGAACAAGATCTGGATAAGTGTGTGACAGTGGTGCTGTTGTACTCGTCAAACCAGTTAGAATTGTAGACTAGCCTATCAAGTCTTTTCCAAATAGTATTGGGGGGGGGGGGATAC
>NW_006238963.1:11492-21977 GCF_000226075.1 Solanum tuberosum | reverse complement strand
GGGGGGGGGGGGGGATACCTGTTATCACACCATGGGACTACGGTTCCTGTGTATCTAGCATCCTGTAGGCCACATTCGTTAAGGCATTCGATGAAGTCCAAGCTTTCTTCAAGTCTGTGAGGTATGCCACCAAGTTTTTCTCCTCTGTCAGTAATAACATTGAAGTCTCCAACTGCACCCCAAGGTTCATTTATGTTAAGGGACATTGTTCTCAAATCTGCCCACAGTTCTTTTTTTTTTTTGAAATAGAATCTGCCCACAGTTCTTTCCTTAACTCAACATCACATTTGACATAGACTATAGTGAGCTTGAATGGTGAACTGTTGATGGGATCCACTTTGATGAGAACATTTTGTTCTTTATCTTGCAATATGGTAACTATAACATCACCCGTCCATAGTAGCCAAATTTTGTTGGAGCAATTGTTAAAAACATGGTCCATCCCAAGTTTTCTTTTATAATTCTCAATTTTTCCACTGTCCACCATAGGTTCTTGAAGGCAAATGAGAGGTAATTGGTGTTGGAGTTTGAGTGTTTGGAGTCTCTCCAGGGATCCTTTTGATCCAATTCCTCTAATGTTCCAAGATAAAAAATTAACCATTGGAAACTGTAGGGGTAAGGTTGCTTTATTTATCCTTGATAGGATTGGTTGTATTGTCATTAAAGAGGTGTGTTTCTCCGGTATTGTGGCTATTTCTTGGGGATAGATTATAGTTGTAAGAGATGTTCTGTTTTGATTGGATGTCATGGTTTTGATGTCCTTCAATAGTGTTGTTACCTGATTTATTGCCTCTGGTAGCCTCATCATCAGAGTGAGATATTTCATAGTTCTCATTCTGACATTCCATAATCTTTCCTGGTACAACACCGTCTCCATCCACCATCTCCATGTCTTGTTGTAACTCTCCTGTGTCGTTTATCCCTAGCCTAGTAGTATCAGGTGGGTCTGGTTCAGGGGATAGGGGCTCTTCCACTTGATTGTGTTCCTGTCTTATATCTCCCAGGAGATTCACCATATTACCTCTAATCTGTTCATTGGTCTTTATGACCTTTTCTTGTTGATTCAGGTTGATAGCAGGTCATGTTGGTAGAGTATTTCCAATATTTCCATGTTTCTGATTTGCTTCTCCATACAACTCTATATTTTTGGGGATGAAGACTTTACTCATGAATCTCTGCGTTTTTATTGGAGCCTCTTTGGTGTGCTTTTTCCCTGTGGTTGGATTAGTCTCCATTTCTGCTTTTATTGATTTTTCTGCAATCTCCATGTTGTGCTTGAGATCACTCCTCACTTTTCTGACCCAGAGGTTATGTTGATGTTTCAGTCTTTCTCTTGTTCTTTTCATATGTCTTGTTGTTATGTTCCTTGTCCCATCTTGTACTTTTAGCTCTGGGCGGGGGTGGTTGCTCCATGATTTGTTCATCTGTAATGTCATTTGGTTCAACATTCATATGCAAAATTTCATTATCTGCTAGTTGACTGAACATGTTGGATTCTTGTTGTGTCTTGATTTCAGTGGTCTGTCCCCTAACATTTTCTTCCTTGCCTTTTAGGTTCCTTTGATTTTGTTGTTCTTGTCCAGTAGAATTGGCTTCGCCCTTTTCTTTTTCTACTTGGTGCCAATCTTCCTCCATAGGATTATTCATTTCAACAGAATTGTTTTGGATTTTGCTCGTGACATGGTTTACCTCTCTATGTGTTGAAATTTGCTGGTTGTTAATGACAGCTTTATTATTGGCCTGCTCCTTGTCATCCTGTTTTCCTTTGGTAGCTTGTTTTGAGCTTGTTATGAAAGTATTGATATCTTGCTTCTGTACTTTCTGTTTCCTGAGTTCTTTGTTGATCTTTTGGTGTTTCCAAGTGCGCAAATCTGCATTTCTCCTTGGTATGTCCTTGACTCATGCACTGTAGACAAAAGGGGGGAATGGTCTCGTAATCAATCTTTTGGATGAAGGATTCTAGCTGACTGTCCGAATTCCTTATCTCCACTAGAATTTCTTTGATCAAAGGTTTAGTGAGATCAATTTCGACTCTCAATTTGGCCGTGGTTGGTCTAGTCTTTGATTGCGTAGCTCTGTCCATCACTATTGGGGTGTCAATTGGGCTAACTATTCGGCACAATGCTGCCCATTCGTAGTAGTGCCATGGGAGGTCCGACAAGTTGATCCAAACTGGGGCAAGAGTTGATTCAAGATTGGGTTTGAATCTTGTGGACCATCTTTTGATTTTCATTCTATGTCCTTCACTCAGTTGAATGAAGTTGTAAGAGACCACGGTGTTATTAGGCAGATCCTGCCATATTAGTTATACAGAAAGAACAGAGAGAAGAAGAATGAGAGTTATTGATAAGAAGATATTCTGATATTATGAACTGTTGATCATAGAGTACTGCATACATGTGCTTATATACACAACTATTGTAGCTTAGTTAGTTGTAGTAAGTTCTAGACTAATGACCTGTTAATTAACTAACCAACTAGATCTCATAACTAACTTCTTGAACAGACTAACTGCTGTACTAACAGTTATATAACTAACTGATGACTATCTTCTCTCAACACATGGTGTTATAATCCTCGTTCTCCACATCAATAAACACATGTTTGCATCTTTTGCTCCAATTTTCACATGCCCTTTGGTAGGAACAATTTTGGCAAAGTTTTCCCTAATTTTGTCAATCTGGGGCCTGCTTTTATCAAATTTGCCTATGATAGTCCTTCTGCAGGTATCAGCAAGAATGTCGTGTTCCTCTTTTGTGAACACTACTATTGGTTTGCCATTGATAATTTCACGTCTTCTTGGGTTGAGTTTGATACTTACTTTGTTTGTGGTTTGAGCCCTCGGGTTTAGCGCCTCCGCATATGAGGAGAGATCAGTGGATTTGGTTCCCTGTTTGGTGATGGGGTTTTTATCGGTGGTGGTTCTCGCTGTTAAAGGGGGGAAGTTGGTAGTATCTGGTGGGTCTGGGTGTATGCTGGGTGGAGAGCAGGGGAGAGATATGGAGAGACTCATCTGGTCTCTGGTTGAAACTAGCCGTTACCAGTGTGAAAGTTATGTTTGTAATCTAAAAGTAGAAGAGAGGGAGGAGAAAGAAGAGAGAAAAGTCTACACATAAAGAAAAGTTTGACCTTGCTGCCACTATAATATTATCATGTGCATACATGGTTATTTGTTATTAGGATTTGTAATGCTTATTGTATGCTTATAATTTTCCTCCATCTCCCTTGAGTCTCTGGCTTTCTTTTTCTTTCTTTTGAATTACCTGTGTGAATATGAGTTTGCTTGCATTCTGAGGTACTTCTCATGATAAACATTAATTCATTTCATGCACTTTGTTAAATAGGTACCAATAATAGCCATGGTCATGGGAGAGAAGGGTTTGATGTCTCGGATACTTTGTCCAAAATTTGGTGGATACCTCACGTTTGGTACTCTTGAAGTGGGAAAAGTTTCAGCTCCTGGGCAACCAACAGTCGAAGATCTTCTGAATTTATACAATTTCAGACAGTTGGGACCAGATACCAAAATATTTGGCATTATTGGGAAGCCAGTTAGCCATAGCAAATCACCTTTATTATATAATGAATCTTTCAGATCAGTTGGGTTTAATGGTGTTTTTATGCATTTGCTGGTAGATGATATTGCAAATTTTTTCCGGACTTATTCATCATTAGATTTTGCTGGCTTCAGGTTTGCTCTCAAAGCAGAAACTGTTATTTTATCAGATGTCTCATCAGGGTAGTCATGCCAAATTTCAGTTGCCCACTATCCTCCTTCTCCCTCTTTCTCACAGCTTAAAAGTGTCATCTACTTATACATGTGCATACTGCATGCTCACAGGGTTCAATTTACTGGGTTTTTCTTTCTGATTTTCTTTTTCTTGATTGAGATCATCCCTGTCGTGTTTTTCCTAATTTTTATCTGTCTTCCATGCCTAGTAAATATAATTCATATGCATGGTATGTTCTATAAGTTCAATTATATGCATGTTAGGAATTAATTATGCAACTCTATGTTGTGCAGCTGCACAATTCCTCACAAAGAAGCTGCTCTTGACTGCTGTGCTGAAATTGATCCTACTGCTAAGGTATTAGCTATATCATGATCTTATAATACTTTCGGCTGTTTCTGTTTGCTTTGTGTTACAGGGATCAGTATTACAAATTGTTTGGATGATTTATCATATCACATGCAATTTCTTGGTTTCTTGACTATCCCGCAGGCAATAGGGGCAGTCAATTGTATTATAAGGCGGCCTGATGGGAAGTTATTTGGTTGCAATACAGACTATATCGGTGCCATCTCCGCCATTGAAGAAGGATTGCAAGGTCAAAGAATCATTTCCTAGTTGCAAACACCGTTTTCTGATTAAGAGCTTAATGTTTGAGCTTCATTATTTCCTTTTACAGGTTCACAACCTAGTATGTCTGGGTCACCCTTGGCTGGTAAATTGTTTGTGGTCATTGGTGCTGGTGGCGCTGGAAAGGCGATTGCTTATGGCGCAAAGGAAAAGGGGGCTAGGGTGGTGATTGCTAATCGTACCTATGGTAGTTCAACACTCCATTTTTTAAATTCTGTCTAGCTCATGACCATGAAGTTCTTCACACCATGCCTAGTACTTCTACTCTAGTATTGATTGTCAACTATGTTACTTCACACTGATGTTCTGTCTGATTTCTTGAAGAACGAGCGCGAGAACTTGCTATTGTAATTGGAGCTGAGGCCTTATCTCTTGACGAGCTTAGCAATTTCCATCCAGACAATGATATGATTCTTGCAAATACCACCTCCATAGGCATGCAACCAAAGGTTGATGAAACACCAATCTCTAAGGTTTGCCTCTTTGCACTCATCTTAGGTAAAATGAACTCGTTATTGAGTCCATATCTTATTATTTGAACAGCTGCAACTATTGTTGTGTTGAAATGTGACTGTGGTTGTAAAGAGGGTTAAGTGTTGTGTTGAAATGTGAACTTTGTCTTAGAAGAAAATAGTTTTTGATTTGTGTGAAACATGAATTTAGTTAGTTCAGTATTTAGGATATTAATTAATGTAAGGATCATGATGGCTGAATACATGTATTTGAGAAAAAGAGGGATGAATAGAACTAAACGACGATACATGTACTAAACTAGGTACATGCTAGGATAGTCCAAGAAAATACCTAGATATAATAGTCATTTTTGATAAGGTTAGAATCATTGGTTGAAGCAAGTAGAGTGAAGTAAAGAACAACCATTTCCTTCACTTGTATTCAAGAAAGAATTTGAGTGATTGAGAGTGCTCCTCTTCCTGAATTTCTAACATTTAGTATCAAAGCTACTTGTCTTGTGGAACCGGTGGAGAATTCAAAATTTTCAAAATAATTAGTCGTCTTTAGAACAAAATGGATATGAGCAAGACTAGTTATTATAACTATGAGAATGCCAGTAGGCAGAACTATCAAAATTTTAAAAGTTATAAAGGTTTTGAAAGAATTTTATCAGGGAAGGAACCCAACAAGGGTGTCAACCCTAACGAGACAGTTGCTCATGGAGTTGTTTCACGAAAATGAATCTTTAATAGAGAGGTAGCAGATGATGTTGCTGCAGAAAGATGAATAAGAAAATCCACTATCAAGGAATTGACGAAGAGATGTGGGAGAAAGTTTTTTTTTTTTTTTTGTGAAACCTGAAAAATGAAGATGAGTGATAACTCTGAAGAAAGTGACTCAGATGAAGATGAAAATGAAAATGATTATAATTGCAAACATGAGAAAGCATGTTGTCGAATCTAACAACAGTAGCTTTGATGAAAATATAAAGAAGTGATTCCTGAAGAAGTGGACGCTTCTAAATACTATCTATTGTTGTAGAACCTAAAAAAGTTTTTACAATAAATGATAATTGAAAAATGATGGAGAAAAACTCCTCATGCTACTGGGAAATCTCCAAAAAAGAGAGCACCGATGAAGAGGGATGTTCTGATGAAACTGATGATGTGCCTTCTAAAGCACAATCAGTAAAAATGACAATCTCAATCTTAAGAAGGAAATGTTGTCTGAGAAAATGAGGATTTGGGAAGATGAAAACGTGAGGATCTGAATAAGATAGATGAAAACCATCCAAACTCTCAAGAAGAATGCTGATATGCAATCTTGAAAGAGGTGAGGAAGAAAGATTTGAGGAATTGAAGAATATTTTGTGAATTACCTCAATTAGCTTTATAGCCAGAATGTGTGTGTAATCTTTTTAGATATATATCAAAATCAATCGTCTTTATGTTAAAGAACCAGATCTTTTAGGCCTTTCATAACCTTAGAAACCCGCCTAGTCAACAAATGAAGTCTCTAATTCCATTCATTTTCAAGATTTCTTCCGGATAAGATCCTTATAATTCCATGAGTGGTTTAAAAAATTTAAATGAAGTTCTGAAATGTGAAGAACTTTGGTGATTTGTTCCTTTTCAAGAAAAATGAAATGAAAAATATACGATGTATGAGACCAATTCTATCAGAAATGGAACTTCTGGTTAGAAACCAGTAAAAGATCATCGTCTGCTGCTTTCAATCTGAGCTATATCCACTGTTAAGTGCTTATAGTACTGCTGCTGACACTGTTAAAATAGGATGTGGTTGGAGGGTTTGATATAAGATCTGAGTTGATATTCGACATTTCAAGAGCTGCTGCCACATGAAATCGTTTCATGTATTTATTTTCTGTAAGGCAAGACAAAATGCACTATTTTCATAATTTTAACATTTCTGTGAAGTAGAAAGAACTAACTTTAGTGCTGATGAATCTGGATGCACTATTTTCAGCTAAATAGCTATAAAATGGATAGAACATATAATAGAGCAGATAATCTGTGGCTAAAACATAAATCTATATGTTGTGCTAGTGAGTTGATGCCAATAACATAAAACTAAAGTTTGAATATCAGTGTAAAGTTTACACAAAATGTGTTTTTTAAAAGTTGCCAACATATAACTAAATGATTGATTTTCTTTACTCAAAGTGAGAACTGAGTAAAGGGACGAGTGCATGGATTCTTACTTTCTAATCCATCTTAAGGTGGCTGTTTTACAGTTTTGTTGCCTTGGCTATCTCAGGACCGTGAAGCCTTTGCAAAGTGTGTTTCTCTATGTAGGTTGCTTATTTGGACTTGATATATATGACCTTGTCTAGTTGATGCCTGATATGGAATAAGAATAAAATTAGTGTCTGTACTTGATTTAGGATACATTTGTGATCGGCTCGTTAAACAAATATTTCTAGTGCTAGTGATGTAGCAAGGAATAGAAATAGACATAGAAAATAATAGTGCTAAGGATTAGTAGTTGAATAAGTTCAGCCATTATAATTTTAAACGATGTACCATAAACTTTCTAGACAAACAAAGAACTTGTTACGTACCACACCACAAGTATGACACCATCACTACTATGTTTAGCAAGATCAAAGGATTCAACAATACCAAGAATGTTCAAGCAACTTCAGCCCATATTAAGAGTCTAAGGTTCAGTACTATCTCTAAATAGCTGCAAGAAAACCAAAGCTAGTACAGTAGCAAAGAAAGCAATTGCATAACTTACATCTCAATGATAACCCCAAAGGCAATCTCCTAAACAGAATCCATTGACTAAAGCATAGACCAAAACTCAATCAGTCACCAGTATCTCCCCAAACCCCATGATTAAGCAACAGAAAGACTACTCGAGGACTATGGTCGATTAACGTCACTCGATGAGCACCGGGCATTCCCAAAACCTTATCCAACTTCACACGCAAACACACCCTGTTAATCAAACTTTATTCACACAGCTCCTTACATCCTCTACTTGTGGAATGCATGTAACTCTGGGAATGAGCTACCTACCTACCTATGTGCCACTCAGGTTTTGGATATAACCCCAATTTTATGATTTTGAAAAGTGAAGCAGATCAAATGAGAAACTATTATTGGTAATATATATTTAAACATGAGCAAGATATATTTCTAGTAATTTGAACTTACTATTAACAGCTATGAGGAGGATGAATGTTATACAAACGTCTACCACATTCTCTGTACACTCTTGAACGTTCCGATACCAATTAGCTTTCCATGAGTTTTTTTTCTTCAGTTTTGTTCTGTTAACTCAATTGCTTTCAGCAATGAACTTCAAAATTTGCCTTCTCAGTGTAAATGAAAATTTTGAGCTATTCGTTCTATATCTGGGGTCTGCTTTGTCTCTATGAGTTGATAGGTCTAATGTCCACTTACATCACAATTTCCTGAAACCCGTTATTCAAATTGATGTCTATTTTTTCCTCATTTCCCTTGATGCTATTTGTAATGAACAAAACATTGTTTTAAATTTGTGTGACTATATTGAACTTCTCTGACCACTTCTTAATTACAGGAAGCTTTGAAGCACTACTCACTTGTTTTCGATGCTGTTTATACACCCAAAATCACTAGACTCCTGCGAGAAGCTCAAGAGAGTGGAGCAAAAATTGTGACAGGAGTTGAAATGTTTATCGGGCAGGCATATGAGCAATATGAAAGATTTACAGGATTGCCAGGTAAGTTTAAGAGAAGTCCGTTCCTCGATTGTGTGTTCATGGCATAACTGACACTGATTATTCTTTTCTTCTTGTCTTGAAACTCCAGCTCCTAAGGAACTTTTCAAGAATATAATGTCTACATACTGAGAGGATCCCTTTCACTTTTCAATCCGGGCTGCTAATTATTATTCCTCCTATATCCGACATGATTGTGTTAAGTTTGCTCTACCACCGTTTGTGCTTCAGAGGAAGTAATTCCGTCCAGGTAAATTGTACTTTTTTGCGGAAACAGAGGATGTTCAGACATACCAGTTAATCTATGGCAGGAAAATCCACCATCTTTCTGGCTATGTTAAAGACTCTTGATTCTTTGACAAGTATTGTATTTTGGGAGGAAATTCATTAAACAGAGATGTATACAGTGCTTCATCATTGTAAAATCATACTTAGAAATTCCTCTTGATTATCATCATTATTATTAAATGTTGTCACATTATTGTATCATACTAAGACAATTTTGAATTGAGTTCAATGACTTTGAGTTGTAAGCATGATGTACTGCCAGTTTGAATTTTAATCAATTCAGGTTACACTTTACTAGACCAATTTTAGGCTGACCTGTCCATTTGTCATGTTTTTGATGGGGGTTTAAAAATGAGTTAACTTGCCAATATGTACCGTCAACAAAAATTCTTTTCAGGAAAGTAGCTATATGTATATATATAATGTATCGATATAGTATATAATCGTGTGTAGATGATGTATAACTATGTATTAAAAATGTATATCTATATACATTGTAGATAAAAATATTTCAATTTCAATCAACTCAATTCTCCTATAAATAGTCCCAAAATTTAGATATGAGTCGTTCTCAATGTTTCGAGTCTTTTGAAAGTAAATAATAATTAGGTTATTTTGAGTAAGAAATTGGCTCAATAGATATGTTGTCTAATTTTTCCTTTTAAAAATTATAATGAAATAAGATAAAAATAGCAGCATTTGCATTTTGGAGGACATAGTGTCACCTGTAAAACACAATTATAATTGAATTAATTTTTCCAAATTAAATTTTAAGGCTCAGCTATTAACTACTAATAGGTATATTTTTGAATATATGGTAGTTAATTGCTTAATCTGTTACTAATGAAATTGAAAGAACATGTCTCTACAATTAAGACTCAAGGGTTAGAATATTACAAGTAGAGTTAGTAGAATAATTGGAGAGTAGTATTTTCTGCACGTGTACTAGTATTAATTCAAACCATGAGATTCCTATGGATGAATTCGATTTTGATGATATGATAAAGGTGTCTTTTGGCTCACTACCATTACTATAAAACAAAGATTAGTTACAATTAAAATTTCTTAATTTTATTTAGTCATGAATTAGTGATGGATTATAAGAAAATTAAATTGGCTAGGAGCTATTTAGAGACAAATTGGTTAGGGATTATCGAAAAATTAATTGTGTAGTTAATTCTATATTTTCTAGCAGTGTGGTGTTCACTGTCACTAGCTGATATTTGGCTAAAAGTGTATATTTATATTAAACTACTCTCCGAGCATGTGCGTTGCGCGTGCATCCCATATACAAAATATACAAGTTTCTAAAATCATATTAATGTGTAGTTGGAAAATATATAAAGAAATGTAAACCATTCATTTTATAAAAATAATTCCATCAAATACAATATAAATATATATATCATACAGATCCTTCTCCATGTTCAAGAAATGACTAATTAATTTGACATTTCAATGAGGAGCTTCCATGATTACTAATGTCCCATTTGTCGAATTATTTGCAGATCAGTAATACATCTTTCTCTCAGTGAACAATTAGTTGGACGCTAGAGGAACGATTAAGTAATCGTAATTTCATAACAGAAAAGAAGAGATGTTAGAGTAGCAAATTCTAATAATAACAAAAATAAGAGAATATATATATATATA
>NW_006238963.1:3158-10479 GCF_000226075.1 Solanum tuberosum | reverse complement strand
TAATAATAATATATATATATATATATATATATTAAACAAAAAAATATAAAGGGAAAACACCAAGGAAAAGTATCATATGTGATAGTTGATAGTTGATACTTCTATTTTTCTTAGAAATTACTAATAATTAGCAATAACATCGTCTTCTTATGGCCAACACTAAAGCCTACACATCTTTTTATCAAACAACCTCGGTATCTATAATTCAGTGACGGAGTTAGAATTTCTTCTAATGGGGTTTGAGATATAAATTGTAAACATATAAAAAGGTCAAAATGGATTCAACATCTATTATATTAACATAAAAAAATGTTTAGACCATGTATAAATAGTGTAATTTTCCGTCAAAGGGGAACCTCTCAAGTCTTGCTAGCTCCTCTCATGTCTGCATCCTTCATTTGAGATAGTGAATTCAAAATTATTATCGATGTAGACAAATATTGAGTTTAATCTCCATAACTGAAATGGTACAAAGATTAATTAGATACATAGATCCATTAGACTTTAGTGGTAAAAAATAAATAAATTCAAACAAATCACAAAAATAAATAAATTCAAGCATAGATAATGAAGCTAAGAGTGAATACTTTTGCATATTATATATGTCATAATATTAAAAAAACAATTCCACCAATAAAATATAAAAGCAAAGGATGAAAAAAATGAATAGAAGAGCAAAAGAAAAGATAAACAAATTTCATGTTCTCACCTTGATATTTGAAGAACGATCTCTTGCAAAAATATGAGTGAAAGCTTAGTTTTTTCATAATCTGCATAAAACAGAGATGATATAATATGAATCTCTAATTTCACACAATAAAGGATGCGATAAGTTTGTGTACATTAATATGCAATAAATAGTAAATTGAAGAAACATTTCAAAAGTTAAAGAGTTATATTTGCAATAAGCAAATAGAATATGAACATGCTTCAATGAATGGAAATGGTTATAGCAAATGGTTGCACATAAGCCCAAATATATACATATATATGAACCGTTACTTTAATGTATTTTTTAATTTCTAATTAATTAGTTTATATATATTTGATCAATGCAACTCTTTCAATTTTTCTAATTATTTAGCAACGAAGAAGCGCGCACACACATAATGTTGAATAAATGTGTAAATTATAAAAAGCTTCATTAAAGTAGACTGGTGAAATGTTGAAAATTCATAAAAGCCTTAATGCACTTTAAATAATAAAAATTACAAGACTATTATGTTTAAGACTTTAATTTACGAAATAAAATATACTCTTTTTTATTTACAAAACTAAGTTTTTAATTACAAATATATCACTTTTAAATAATACACATTTTATTTTATTTTTTAGGTTAGTGTGCTTATTTTTTGGGACTCATAACAAGATCTTTTTTTTCTCTCTCCATTATTCGTATCAATCACAAAAATATTCTCTCTTATTACTCTCTCATCTTTTCCATTGTTAGTAGCTACATAAAACCTCTATTCTTGATATTATTTTTGGTTCTTTTCTATTCTTGTTTTTTTTAATCACATCTAAATCAAGAACAAAAATTATTTTTGTGATATTTTTTACTATGAAAAATTCCATGATTCTACCCCTAGAAAGAGCCTAAGGTCAAGACTTCGATGCAATATTAACAACTCAATTGTATGCTCTAAATTATGTTTTGAGTTAAATGCATTCACTCGATCTAATCTCCATAAGTGAATATGAAAGAGCAATTCATGCAATCAATAGTAAAATTTCTTTTTCTGTTACAACTAGTTCGCCAAAAAAAAAGGTAAGGAGAAAGATGTTAGTGCAAATTCTCGCATTATTTACCTCCAAATCGGCAAAAAAAGAAGATAATGAAAAAATGTTACAACTGTTAATCTGAAAAAGATCTGCATGATAGTGAATATGAACTGTATCATGTGGTCCATATATAAATTTTCGGAATAATTTTCAAACACAAATATTTTGGTGTATACACTTTGGTGACCGATTTGGTACAATTGTTTATGATATGTTATTTTAAATAGTGATACGTATTGAAGAGTATACTTTTGGACTTTTGGTGGCTGATCTGGTACACTTAAAGATGTTGGTTATGCAAATGGTAGAAGATTATTTGATCTACATAACGAAAGTTATGTGAAGAGATCGTCATATTATCATTCAAGCTATGTCAAGAAACTAACAAAGCAAGTGACTCAACACATAGAAGATGTGTGATTTTCTTTGAGAACAAAGGACGAGTTTCAATAAAATTGAAATGATCTATCTTCGAGTCAATTTTTTTGATTATGTAAATGCAAAATATTTATTTGATCCACATAAAGCTTGATTGTAAATGAGATATTTGTTTACATGTGGAAGCACAACAATATCTTGGCATTCAAAGAATCAAGCACTAGTAACCACTTCTTCAAAATCATGCAGAAATAATATTGATCTATGAAGTAAGTTGAGAGTGTTTTTGGTTGGAATCACGACCTGCCATATTAAGGAAATATGTGATTTTCCTTTAGAAAGGGATATTTCAGCCACCATATATGAAAATAATGTATAGCTCGATTGAAATGATGATACAATAAAAGGAGACCGGACAAAACATATTTCACAGAAATTATTTTTCACACATGATCTTCAACAAAATGGTGAGATAGACGTTCAAAAGACCCGTTCAAGTTATAATCTTGTAAAATTATTCACTAAGGATTGTCAACATCAATATTTGAGAAGTTGAGATATAAGATTGTAATGCATTGTCTCCGAGATGTCAAGTAATGTTTTTGTCAGAGGGAGTACATACATGTTGCACTTTTTTTCCTTTGGCTTAGGTTTTGCCCCAATGGGTTCTCCAGGCAAGGTTTTTAATGAGGAAACAACTAACATGTATTACAAGATATATGTACTCTTTTTCCTTCACTAGAATTTTTCCCACATGATTTTTCCTGATAAGGTTTTAATGAGGCATATTATCAGACATTCAAGAGAGAGTGTTGTTAAATATTTATGTGGATGTCCATAACTTCAAGGTGTAATTACATCATAATGTATAGTAACTCCCAAACCTCCATAACATCCCCCCTTGGTATTCCTCCATAACTTACATGGTTACTGTCTCCATAACTTTCATGGTTAATGTCATGTTTATAAGTAACCTTTTGTATGCCTCTATGTAATATATAAATAGAGTTTATATTGGATACATTTGAAGATTTGGTGAACACTTGAATACTTGAAAGAATAAGAAAAACTTTCTTTTCTTGTCTCCCTATTTCTATTGCTTTCATCTTCTATATTTCTTGTCTTATTTTGCTTTAGTTTTATAACACATTATCAACATGAGTTTCTAATATTATTTTCATGATTACTTTTAAGTTCTTCTCGTAAAAGAAGAAAATATAATATTTGCTGTCATCTCCTAGGTACTGCTGTGAATAGTATCTCAAAGCTTAAGATGTTGTGCAGTGTAAATTACATGACATAAATCATGTAGTATGTTTCAATTTTCCTCTTGTTGATTTATGATTTTTTTGTTCATCTCGTTTCATGTTAAAATTTATGGATAAATTATAACTTTCAATTGATGATATGAATATTTGTTGTAAACTATAAATTTGAATTTCAAAATAAAATAATGGTGATAATGTTTTGAGGTACTCGTTAATAAAAGGAATAAATTGTAAAGGAATATAGTAAATGAGAAAGTTGATCACTAGTGAATTCATTTTGAAGTAGACAAATATAATCAATTATTTTGTGTGTATGTTTCTACATTTAATCTATTTATTATTTAAGGTGAAAACTGTTTAGCATCTTAGTGTGTCAATAAGTTGATGAATCAATAAAAATATTTGGTGCATTAAATATTATTTTTATTGGAGGATAATAATAGAATATAAATAGTTTGTTGCTCCTCTCATTCCTTAATTATATTTCATATGTTATTGAAATTTAATTGTGCAAATAATCACAAAGTGGGGTAATATTTTAAAGGTTTGAAGGCGAGTTCAAGTACACTTGGCCTATTATATCATTGGTTAAGGATAAGCCAATAGATTTAAATCTTATCGCACTAAAAAGAGGTAAAAGATCGGATTCAAGTCTTGATATACCAGAGAACAAGTTGGTGGGTTCATGCCCCATTAATTTATGGTATAAGAATTCTTTATATGAGTAAGACATTGAGTTTTATGTCCTAATGCACCATAGTGATGATATGAGGATGACTAACACAAACCAATATATTTTTGACTAAAAATCATAAAATCTGCTCAATAAATTTGCTCCATTCTCTTATGTGAATGCTAACAATGCATAATATGTTTGAAAAATGGCAAGTGATTGAATGTTTGAATATTAGTGTGGTCAAATGTTAATGGTCATCATTGTGGTAATTAAAAGGAAGAACATTATGGGTTCTTAAGATGACCCTTCAAATGTTAAGGTAATTTTAGTCGTCAAAGTGGTATGAAAGGTTATTGGGTACATTTTTGTTGGTGCAATCCAATTTGAATTTTTTTATAATTCCTCCATCAAAATAAAGGAATACAAAATGGTAGTACATTTAGTACATTTGACCTTTTAAAGTGATGTTGAAGCGAGTCACATAAATTTGGTAATGTCAAAGCATAACAATGAATTTCTAATAAAAACTTATGGAGAATGTACAAATGGTTATGGTCCATTTCTTGAAGAAAATGTGACTTGTGTTCGTATGGTTAAGGACATGTTCATGTATGGTTGAATAAATGTCACATCTCAGCTCTACGTGAGATTTGAGAGAATAAAAAGAAAATAAAAAGTAGTTCGACACAAATGGTTATTTGGTCACGTACTTTGTGTACATCACAAATATTGTGGTATATTTTATCATGAACTACCAAAGAACAAAAGAAAGTAATAATTCTTTGCTATAAAGGTTGTGGCCATGACCAAAATAAATATTGTTATGTGTCAACACAAATTTGTCGTTGGTTGTCAAGAAACAAGTCTTGCCCATAGTAATTTTAACTATGACAATAGTAATAATTTCCCCTCTTGAAGGAGACGGTCACCATAAGAATGGTGTTGTAAAATTTGTGGGAGTACACAAAATTAATTGAAAATTTTGAAAGGGCTAATTTGTTACTATCCAGAGGAATGAAAGTGTCCATAATATTGGGGTTATAGTAAGTCTCAAAAGAAGCTTTTTAAGTTTCGAAGGAATTGAAAAGAAAAATATTATATTGAGACTATAAATTATGAGAAGATTTAATATCTTCAGATTACTACAACCGAAGAGGATTATAAAAAATTATTTGTTGTATACAAATATAGATATGATGATGAAATCACATGCAAAAGTAAACTAAAAGTTTACTAGAATACATATCGATTGGCATAACCGGTTGGTCAATCCAGTTCAAATGTGATGCAAAAGAAATTGAGAATTCACATGGCTTATGTTGAAGAAATAAAGATTCTTCAAGAATTCTCTTGTGCTGCTTCTTCTCATGGTAAAATGATCACTTTACCAACTAAAGTTGGAGTTGTATCCCCTGAAATTATTTGAAACATAGAAAAAGGTGAACATGAGCCCGTTCACCTGCCATGTGGACCACTTACTATTATGATATAATAGATACATCTATGGTATGGTCACATGTGCATTGTTATCAACTTCAAAATTGGTTTTTTTGTAAGGTTGTTTTGCTCGAATTGTTAAATTAAGAGCACAGTTCCAAAATAAAATTATGTTTATAATGCTGGTCGGTTTAACAGAAATTGTATGCCTCCAATTATAACTAGACAATTGATTATGAGAACAAATCTAACAAATAAAATTTGGTAAAAGATGAATTTATTTAACATGTATGCATCAAGCCAACAAGGTTCTCCCATCACAATTGGTTCAAGGTCATAAACCAAATAATTTCCATCTAAAAATTTGATGTGTGCACATATGATTTTATTGCTCTACCATGCACAAAGACGAATCCCCAAATGAGATTGGGGGGTAAATGTTAGATTTCCTAACATTAGAGGAAGATATGATTAGAAGCTGAAAATTATGTGTGGGGTGAATTATCTAGATCCTCGTTAAAAAATGTGAACTTGAAGTTCAAGAAATAATTTATTTGCAAAATATTCCAAATAGTTTTCTAGATGTATTTGCTGACCCAATATTATAATTAAGTTGCAAATGTTCCAATAAATGGTCTTTGAAGGATAAAGTTTATGGTACACCAAAAGCGTGATAGACCAACCAATTCCAAACATAAAACTCTTTAAGGAAGGAGAAGAGCAAATTATCAAAATGATCATGATAAGGTGTAACATCTCGCAACTAGAAAGAACTAGAAGGAAGTTTAAAATCTGGAAATAGTTATTTTTTTTGGAAAGTATAAGGAAATCTGGAAAATTGTAAATAAGTTAAAGTTGAGTTTTGGTCAACTTCAGATGGCCATAACTACTAGCTCAGGATGATTTAGGTGTAGTTCTAGGTATGGTTGCGAAGCTCTTGGAATGATCTTTCCAACGCTGCCATGTATGCGCGATTCTGAGTTCGTATGAGCAAGTTATGCCCTTTGGAAGTTGGGTTGTTAGATTAAGGAAATGTCCAATCCGGAAATATAAGGGGTATTTTAGTCATTTCACTGCCCTATTATTTTAATCCGATTTTAGAAGTTTAATATGTGTCAATTCAGAACTTAGTCAGTTTTAGAACTTGGGATTTCACGCTAGGGCTAAGGAGAAAGGAGAAGAGAAAAGAAGAAGGAGAAAATGGTAAATTCATCAAGATCGATCAAGGAACTTGGTGTTTCGCCAAGGATTTACTTCTATCAGGTATGTGAGGCTCTCATAACGTTGCGTGCCAAGCATATTTATTTCAGTTTGGATTCGTCCTAAAAGCATTTGAATATTGATGATCTTGATACCTATTCTTGAATTCATGTATTGTTCTTGAATTTGACTGAGTTGGGAAGTTCCTGAGTTCTTTACGTCGCATTATAGGGTCGTTTCGAGTTAGGTTCTTAGGTACATTTACTGGGTATCTGTATCTAAAAAGTAATTTGAGAAAAATAATCGAGTTTGGGTGAATTGGGGTTGAAAAACGAAGAAGAAATTTCGTCGGACGAAATTAAGAGGTGGCCGCGCGTCGCGCGCCTAGTGCTCAGATTTGGTCATTTCAGCTTCGCGTCGCGGAGTTGACACGAGGTGTTCTTCCTCAAAAGACGTTTTTGGAACCAAAATTAAACTATGCCTCCGCGTCGCGGACCCACCTTCAAATATTAATTTTTAGTTTTTTCTCATGTTTAACTATCTAGAATCATTCCTAAACATCATGAGATCTTTCCAGTCA
>NW_006238963.1:0-2320 GCF_000226075.1 Solanum tuberosum | reverse complement strand
TTTAGCATTTCAACTCGCATACTCGTACATTCAATGTACTGATGCCAGTTGGCCTGCATCGTCCTATGATACAGACACAAGTAACTAGGATTGGCATTCCGGCGCATCGTTGATCCAATGAACAGTTCAGAGTCTGTTGATGAGCCTCCTTGCATTTCGGAGGATCCATTTCATTGTTTTCTAGTTTAGTTCATTAGGATGTTGTGGGGTTTGTCCCAACATCTATCTCAGTTGTTATTAGAGGCTTCATAGACAGTCAAATGTTAGTTCTTTAGTCTTTTCATTGTCATTATTCCATGTTGAGACTTGAGTTTGCCTGAATGGCCAGTTAAATGTTCCTTTATAACATTCCAGTTTATTATATGAACTTATCTTTGTTGAGTTTAATTCTTCCACTGAGTTAAGTAAGCCAGACCAAGGGTTCGCTTGGGGCCAACAATGGTCTTCGAGTGCCAGTCCCGCCCAGGGTGTAGGCTCGGGGGATGACATAAGGAGACAATTGTTTTATAAAAGCACAATGACATAAAACTTCATAATATCTTGAAAAAGTTTCAGGTACCTGACAGTAATGTAAAATGTTGGTGTTAGCAGCTAAAGAAAAACATACGTCTGAAGAAGAAAAAAGAGATAGTCTTTTATTAAGGTGAAGGAAGAAATATTTATATATAAGAAACTTCTAATAATCTGAAGTAAATAATACAATATTTGAAAAATAGAATCTTCCTAATAACTAGGAACTAAGTCTACCAACAATAAATGCTTAAAGACTAGGAAACTCACAACTGAAAAACTAAAACAAAAGATATCTTTCTTCTTAAAACATAAAACACATCCGCAATCATGTCATCACGCCAACTCAACATGAACTAACAGTTCACGAGGAAGATTTCAACAAAAAAAATGAAGAGATTTCGATAAGTTATGTCGTACTGGAATATAGTCAAATGACCGTTGAAAATATCTTTATTATGAAGTAGCACTTAATGCTATAAATGGTGACGAGAATATTGAATTTAAATCTGTCATATAATATGGACATATAAATGATTGGCTAAATAAAATGCACGATTCAAGTATACTTTGTTTCACTGAGAAAAGTGATGTTTTTGAAAAAGTGATGCTTTTGGACTTATAGTTCATAGATAAAGATATAATGTCAGTGGGGTACAAATGAATCATTGTGTGAAAGTACAACCGTAAAATATAAAGTCTTGCAAAATTTCACAAATCTGGCATTATTAAATAGAGATATATTATCCAGTGATGGATGCAATGAGATTTGTTTCTGTTTGGAATTAGATAAAATACTTAAATATGTATTATGAATGATTATTATGTCTAACTAGACGATGAAGGTTATATGAAAATATTTGAAGGATTTAAAAGGTCTTAAAGAAATTCCATTGAGTACCCATTGATTTTGATATTACTTAACACAGAAGGAATCTTTTCGATCTCATAAGAATGATTAGAAAATATCATGTATTAGTCCAATTGGTGCATTTAAAGATTGTTGGTTATGAAAATGCAACACAATTATTTGATTTACATAACGAAAGTTATGTGAAGAGATCGTCATATTATCCCTCAAGCTATGCCAAGAAACTAACAAAGCAAGTGACTCAACCGTTGATTTGGAGATAGAGGTGACAAATGAAGAGTATCGGGAGTGGTATATTAAGATGTGTGATTTTCTTTGAGAATAAAGGACGAGTTACAATAAAATTGAAATGATCAATCTCCGAGTAAATTTTTTTTTGATTATGTAAATGCAGAATATTTATTTGATCTACATAAATCTTGATCGTAAATTAGATATTTGTTTACATGTGGAAGCACAACAATATCTTGGCATTCAAAGAATCAAACACTAGTAACCACTTCTTCAAAATCATGCAGAAATAATATTCATCTATGAAGTAAGTCGGTAGTGTGTTTGGTTGGAATCATGACCTTCCATATTAAGGAACTACGTGATTTTCCTTTGGAAAGGGATATTTCAGCCACCATAAATGAAAATAATGTATTGCTCGATTGAAGGAATGATACAATAAAAGGAGACAAAAAAAACATATTTCACAGAAATTATTTTTCACACATGATCTTCAACAAAATGGTGGACGTTCAAAAGACATGTTCAAGCTATAATCTTGAAAAATTATTCACTAAGAACTGTCAACATCAATATTTGAGAAGTTGAGATACAAGATTGTAATGCATTGTTTCCGAGATATAAAGTAATGTTTTCATCAGAGGGAGTAAATCTTTTTTCATTGGTTTAGGTTTTAGGCTAGTAGCATGGTCGACTTGACTCCCGAGG
>NW_006238962.1:2559922-2601835 GCF_000226075.1 Solanum tuberosum | reverse complement strand
CTACCCTCGACCCACCCCCTACCAGCCCCCCACCCCACCCCCAAAAAAAATATTTAAGTTTGTTTTTAAAAAATGTTTTCAATTTCAAAAATTATTTTCTACTCTAGTAAAAATAAAAGATATTTCTCAAAAATATTTTTCATTCATAAATCAAACACTAAAAATCTTTTCCGGAAAATATTTTCTAATCACCAACCAAACATGAGAAAATTAGTCAAAAATCAACTTGTTTTCCAAGAAAACATTTTCTAGGAAAACATTTTCCTTCATACCAAACACACCCTAATTGTCACTTGTTTTATCGACAAAAGAATGGGCAAATTATTTGACAAAAAATTCTACTTACTTTTACCTAGCCTAGCCTAGCCTATAATGGATAGGAAAATTTCTCAAAATGAACCCTAATGTATTTATATCTACTACACTAATAATTAATGCTAGGATTTTATCTCCATAACGTGAAGATTTGCATCATATTCTATTCTAGATCTAGAAAACTTTTTCCTTTTTTTTTCGAGGATTGATTTTTTCTTTGATGTCTGATATTCGTTTTGTAGTCTGATTAATTCAGATTTGTATAAGGTAGTGCTATCTACTAAGGATTTTTTCGTGGACTCGAAATCGAGATCTTTGATTACTTATTATATTATTTTAAATATGTAAATTATTTTTCAAAAATTAAATAAAAATTGTAGGTCTGAAATCACGATCAAAATAGAAAAAAATGAATTGTGGTACATAAATTGAGACGAAAGAAATATTATTTTGTGATTTTAGAAATATTATTAGACATAATATATAAACAGACACTCAAATTCAACTTCAATTGCTAGGTAAGTACTACTCCAACTTTTAGAATGTATATTTGGAGACATATGATTTAGTACAAGTTTAATTTTAAAAGTCTTACCCACAAATATTATGATTTATTCAAGAGCTCTATATTCAAATACAAATTTTCTTTAAATTTTATGTCTAGTCAAACAAAATCATATAAAAAGAAATGGGTAGAAGTATAAGAATATTTTGCAATTCAACCCTTTTTCTTTCCCTTGATACCACACAAAACATAGGTTGATAAAAATATATATTAAAAATTAGTTGATAAATATATAATAAATGCATATTAATATATCTTGCGAGTATAATTCGATCGACTATTTGCATAAAAATTCAAAAAAAAAATTATTCATATTTACATCAAATCAATAAATTAAAATACACGCGATGTCCTCATCATGGGATTGTACTATCCTTAAACATAAAGTTTTCCCCATATTTTGGCCTTTTTTGTTTTTTTCTTCTCTAATATTCTATATATAGACTTGCTTTATTTTTTACAAAAATTATTACATCGTTCCTACATATATCTACTTTGACATTTACATCCTTCTTGTATTCTTCTTCTGCAATTAAACATGAATCAAAGAGCTGCATTTTTTCACAAATTAATTGAATCTTCTTCTCTACCATCAAAGGTTAGTAATCGTATTTTTCCTGTTAAATATTTAACCAAACATGCTAATTCATCGTGATAATTGGTATGGACGTTATTAATTGTACACAGTTCAAGTCAAAAACAGTGAAAATACGTATATTGAGCTGACTAGAGATTTATGGTTATTGTGATTTTAGTTTGGAGCCAGGTACTCTACATCTTTTATACAAACTATAGTACAAAGGTATGTTGCATTTGATATTTTTTTTATGCATTTTAGAGGAAATAACATATATATAATTGTTGGAAAAAAATCACTAATTTTGACTATTATTATTTTTTAATTAATGTTAGTGATGATGAGTCCAATATTGACATTGATTGGGAGAATCTTGGGTTTAATTTAATTCCAACTGATTTTATGTACCAAACAAAAAGTTGTGAAAATGGTCATTTCAAACAAGGCCAACTTAATCCCTATGGCAATATACAATTAAGCCCCTCAGCTGGTGTGTTAAACTATGGACAGGTATTTCGTCATTAATCTGTAGCTAAATTATGATAATATGTCGTTAAATAGAATTAGTGATGGATTTTATTGACGATAATTTCATTGAAACAGGGTATTTTTGAAGGTACAAAAGCATATAGAAGAGATGATGGACGTTTATTTCTATTTCGTCCTAACCAAAATGCAATTAGAATGCAAATTGGTGCTGAAAGAATGTGCATGCCTTGTCCTTCAATTGATCAATTTTTGGATGCTGTGAAACAAACTGCTCTGGCTAATAAACGTTTTGTAATTTTTCTTTGACTTCAAACTATATTTTACTCTACGAAAAAAAATAAAACAAGGAATTAGTAACAGACAACTTATGTTGCGGGGTTTATCAAAGAATCTTGTTAGATAGGGGCTTTTTTGTTTTGTTGTTTCTTATGACCCCACTAGAGGGCCATGGGACCGTTAATCATGTTGTAGTCAGAGGCGAAGCTAGAGTGTAGGAAATGGATGAGGCAGAATTAAGTAATTTTGGTTAAATTTTTGTATTTGTCTTAAGAAATTTACGTAATATGCATAAATTATTGTAATTTAGAATTTAGTAATTCAAAAGGGCTAAAATCTTGAATTGATATGATTCAAATCTCGACTCTACCTTTGACTCTAGTCACTTGGCCATAGTTCATCTACTAGATTTGTTTTCCTTGTCTCCTTGATCATACAACAGGGGCAGAGACCAGTAGGGCCGAGGGGTTCATCTGAAACTCCTTTGGCAGAAAATTATGTTATTTATATATGTTTAAAAATTATTTTATATGTATATATATCGTTAGACACCCTGTGATTTCTTCATGTGTACCTCTTCATATTTTGAACCCCTTAGTGAAAATTCTAGTTGTCTCTGGGATACATTGCTACGAGCCTATTGAACATATATCTTGTTCCATAAGGTTGTAGTTATGAGCTATTTAACGACAGATTAGCCACAAAACTTGTAGCTAATTTCATTTTTTTTTTTTTTGATAGCTCTTTAGATTAATTTTGGAATTACTATTTAATAAAGCTGTTTATTTATTTATTGAAATAAGTGTAGATTCCTCCTCATGGAAAAGGGTCTCTTTATATAAGGCCTTTGCTTATAGGAAGTGGACCAATTCTTGGTTTGGCTCCAGCACCAGAGTACACTTTCCTTGTCTATGCTTGTCCTGTTGGAAATTATTTCAAGGTTAGTCAAAATTTTCAAATATATTATAAATATAGTTCGAGCAGAAATCAATAAGTGCACTTGCATCCACTATTTCAATTTCTAGTAACATTTTTTGCGAGTTTCATGTAGGAAGGGACATCGTCATTGAACTTGTACGTTGAGGAAGACCTTCATCGCGCCTCGCGTGGTGGAGCTGGAGGTGTCAAAAGCATTACTAATTATGCCCCGGTAAAATATAGTTTCCTTCAAATTTCATCTGTCTTATTATATGCGACACTAATATTACTAAGTCAAACTACTAAAGAACATATGCTCAATTCACACCGTATATTGAATACTTTGATTCTCGTACTCCGAACACCTTCACGTAAACTGAGACAAAGATTATATATTTGAGATAATGTTATGTAATATGTGCAGGTTTTAAGAGCCATAAAAAGTGCAAAAGACAGAGGATTCTCAGATGTATTATACCTTGACTCTATAAATAAGAAATACATTGAAGAGGTCTCTTCTTGTAACATTTTCCTAGTGAAGGTACATATTCCTAACATTGATTATCACATGATCAGTTAATTTTCATTTCTCGAGAGTCAAACTAGGTAAACTTTGACTAATACTTTAAAATAGGGGAAAATGTCTGAAATATATCCGAACTCTGACCGAAATTGTTGTAATAATCTCAAACTTTGGGAAGGACTTATTACCCCTCACTATTTAATAGTGTATTTTAAAGATATATAAGTGTCCAGCTGGACATGTTACTATTTATAATGATGCAATATTTATGATGTCCACGTGGATACCTATATATCTTTAAATATACTATTAAATAATGCAGAGGTAATAGGTCCTGCCCAAAGTATGAGATTGTTACAGCAATTTCAGTCAAAGTTTGGATATATTCCGAACCCTTTTCCCTTTAAAATACATTCTTTCTTTGTACGTACGTATTATGAATAAATTATAACTTATTATATTTTTCATATAATTTTTGAATATCTACGTGTTGATTATAAATATTGAAAAACCATATATATTCATAGGGAAATATCCTTTCAACTCCAACAACAAGTGGAACTATTCTTGAAGGAGTGACAAGAAAAAGTATTATGGAAATTGCACATGATCTTGGTTACCAGGTTTATTTTTTAATTTTAATTATTATTCAAGCAACTAATAAAGATATTAATTAATTTATTAAGTACAAATTAACTTGATATTCAAAAAAAAATTCTATTTTTTTTATTTTAAAAAAAAATTGTTGCCAATGTGGTACAGGTTGAAGAACGTTTAATTGAAGTGGAGGAATTGAATAATGTTGATGAAGTATTTTGTACTGGAACTGCTGTTGGTATTGCTTCAGTAGGTAGCATCACTTATAAAGGCAAAAGGTACCAAAATAATTAAGTTAATTTGACACAGTAAGTTTAGCATTTTATCCCTATTAATTATGAAGTGGACGAATTAAAAAAATGATTTTCAAGAAGTTCTACCTTAATCAAAACTAATTAATTGAGGATATAATAGGTAAAAAAAATTGTCCTTTCTTGATCAGAAAAGTAAAATGGGACAATTAAAAAAGGATAATTGGACAAGTAATTAGGGACATATGGTATTTTACGTATATTATTTTGGCCAGAAAATTTGGCCATAATGGTATTTTACATATGTTATTTAATCTTTTTGAACATTTTTACCTTTTTAACTTTAATACCTTTTAACTAAAAAATGAAAAAAAGATTAGCTTATTTTAAAATAAAAAAATATTATAGATTTTTTAATTTTCTAGCCAAATTTTCTAGTCATTTAGCATTACCCTTTATATTTTTTCCTTTAATGTTTTTACTAACTAGTACTCCCATTCTAAAAATAATAGTAATTGATTTTCACTCAGATTCTTGTATTGAAACCTCGACTAAATTCAAAAAGCTCATTGTAGGGCATATTTGTGAACAACGCTCCTAGCCCGAACCCATTCTAAATTAATTGCCATGCTTTGTGCTTTTTTGGGAAATTAATTTTTTTTTTATATATATAAGAACTATATAAAAAGTACACACTTCATATAGCAATTTTCCTCACGTATTAATTATGATAAAAGTTGCATATTGATCAAAATTAATATAATTTATTTCTCAAAAATAAAATATGACAACTAATTTGAGATAGAAAATAACAAATTAAATTCTTTGCAGAAAACTGACACTTCATTTAATAAAAAACATTTAACATGATCAATGCAAAGATAACGATGTGTCATGCATGCCAGTCAATTAGTACTTATTTTTCCTTTTTCTATTTTATTTTTCTTTATTTTATTTTTATGCATAATTATATAAGTTAATTTTCTTTTTTAATTTGAATTTTGTATTTTTTTCTTGTACAGGATTGAGTACAAGGAAAAGCTAACAAGTAAGAAATTGTGCTCAAGATTAATTGAAATTCAAAGAGGTATTATTGAGGACAAGAGGGACTGGATCGTAGAGATTTATTGAACTTCTTGCCAAGTAAAATATAGTTTAGAATATACTAAAATATTAGTAAAGTATGATATTGCATGATTTCACTCGACAAAAATCCTAAATCATTCTCTTGAAGTTGATCCTTTGTAAGAGATTGCTAACACAAAAATTTATTGCAAGTAGGCAAAACAACTAGCCTAGTTGTCGCAGTAGAGTGTGGACCATAAAAAGTGTATTAGCCTAATATTTGACGATCAATTAATTTATAAAATATATATAGTATATTTTTCAATCATATTAATAAATTAATTAGTTGAACGATATGTATTCATAACTCTCTCTAATTAATAGGAATAATTACGGCCTATTAATTATGGGTTAACGAAAATAAGTATTTAGTTTGTGGAAAAACACTTTGTTTCCTAGTGACTCCAAATAGACTTTGAATTGTTTCTTTTGATAATAAAATCAATAACTTTTGCTCCGACTATTATAAGGTACATAATTATTGTTCTTGCTCCATTAATTAATTATAATACAACTCCAAATTGAAGGGCCTAACCATTTCGACCACAGATGACATGACTGCAAAATTCAAAGAAAGAGGCCCGTTTTATTCTCACCAAATGTTTAATTTAATGTAATTTACTATTGTTAAGTAAGTTAATGAAGTGAATACTATACATTAAGTAATTATGATTAAATAATGTTATTGTATATTTATACACATGGCATGTATCTATTGATTAGATGTAAATATTTAGTGTCGATATAGATAAAATTTTACCTTCAAAGATGGAAAAGAGATGCATTAATTTGATATTTTAAATAAAAAAATTTAGATATTCAACAATTATACGAAAAGTACTATAAATTTTAATTTTTTACATATCAATATGATGAAAAAATACATTATAAAATGTTAGTCAATTTTTTTTTATAGTTTGACTCTAAAAAAATAAAACTATGATACTTAAAAGTGAACAAAATAGTATTAAATTTATATATATTTAATAAATTTACTAATATTAATACATTTTTTTGAATAAAATCTATTAAATTAATCGAATTTACATGCAAAATACTAGATCCACCTACCCAAACGTAAATGGTTATAGGGACAAAACAGACAACACAACATGCATGAATCTAACTTTTTCTTCAAACATTTATTGCCTTTTAATGGTTATCTGATACTGATACTATGAAGGACTTATATATTTGTACTTTTTTTTAATAAAAGAAAAGGGTTAAATTTAGCATTTTTACAAAAAAAAATTAGTATGCCCTCATTTTATTTTACTTTTTAAAATAAATTGTTAAAAATGCTCCTTCAATTCATCCGTGAGATGTTATCACGTGGGTGAGATGAATATCACGTGACATTATATATCATCATCTTAATTCTATTTTATTCAATATCCTTATGTTTAATTAGGGATGGATTTAAGAGAGGAAGAGGATGTTCACCTGAATTTTTTTGATAAAAAATATTGGTTTAAATAATTCAAAATTCACCTTAAGATAAGATTATATTTTAATTTTTTTAACTTTTAATTAATAAAATTTTGAATTTGCCATTGTATGCATTAGCTAACCTTATGTGGTTGCAAAACTACTAGAAGTAATGGACAAAATAGTAATAAAAAGGATTTTATTTTCCCTTATAAGCTACATATTAAGGGAATAGAGGGTTTTTTTTTAAGTAAGAGTTTCTTTTATTTATGAGAAAAAGGACAAATATATCTTTGAACTATCGTAAATAGTATGCAGATATCCTCCGTCATACTTTTGGGACATTGGTGCCCATGCCGTCTAAAAATTAGAGCATATATGTCTTTCACTCTAACAGAAGACTAAATAGGGACACGTGGCACAATCTTATCCGTCCATCCGATATTTAATAAATGTCAAATTGGTGGATAAGATTATGACACGTGTATGTCCGTTAATATAAAGGGTATATATGTTTCAGATTTTGGACAAAAAGGGCACCAATGTCCTAGAAGTATGATGGAGGGTATCTGCATACCATTTACGATAGTTCGGGGTATATTTGTCCCTTTTCCCTTTATTTAAAGCTATATTAATTGGGAGTTTAACAAGATGACCTACAAATGGTGGGGGGGGGGTGCGCAGAGGTGTATCCAGGATATCGGCAAGATGGGTGCACGATAACAAAAAAAATGTATCTTAAATATAAATTTGATAAATTTGACTTCTAGGCTCTTAATATGAACCATTAATTTATTTTTTTAAAATATAGGTCCAAAACATATAATACTACTAGTTTTAAATTTTACTATACACGTTTGATTTAATTATATAAATTTTTTTACAGTGCTAAAATTTTTATGAATTTTCAATGTAACACACTTGAAAATTTTGAAAGATTAAAGGAAAAAACAAAAGAAAAATTAGTGGAAACGCCAAAAATGTTACCGATAACCACTTGGAGAGGTGTTACGCAAAATGACAAGATATATAAGAGATTCAAATTTATATCCTCACTTAGAGAGGTGCACCTAATCATTATCGTATTATTATATGATACTTTGAATGTGGGTTCACACATCTATAGTTAAATATTTTTTTAAAAATATAACACTAATCTAGAGAGGGGAGCATGGGTTCACGTGAACCCACGGCACCCCCTCTAGATAAGCTCCGAGGGGAGGGTGGGGGGGATTCTGAAATTCTAAAAAAATAAAAATGGCAAACTTTTATTTGTGACATGTCGCGTGACGTTCTCAAATATTAACTATTTTTTTAAAGTAAAAAGCGTAACTATTATTTCCAATATATAGAGAAAGTATTAAGTATATAGTTACTAATATATATATATAGACAAAATACCCTATTATTCAAATTTATCTTTTATTTGTCTGGTTATACTGCATAATCTAACCTTACATACTCTCTTGTTTGTCCTATATCATAAATAATAAATAAAAAGTCAAGGACAAAATAAAAGATCAATAAAATATTGAAAGTATTATTTGTTTTGTTCATAGAATTATTATGAAGGTAGAGATAAATTAATTTAAATAAATAATCGGTCAATATCTCATACCTTCTCTTATTTTGCTAAATTTCTATGGAGAACATGTAAATTTTCGATCCTACTCAATTTGATTCGATATAGCATAAATATTCTTGAAAATGAAAGAAATGATTTTATTTTTCTTTGTTTGTTAACAATGAATGATTATTATTTTCACCTAATTACAGTTGGGCTGGTGGGGGGCTGATGAAAAAGATTCAGAGTATATGGGAAAAAAAGCCATACACCTATGTTTCAATTTTTATTTTTATTTTAAAAATGATATATTTTTATATTTAATAATAATTTAATTATATTGTACTGAAATAATAATTTATAAACATATAAATATCTATAGTTTATTTCAATCTTCAGACTATAAATTTCAAAAGTCATTTTTCTTTTTTTTATTAAAACTACGTGTTCATTCAAATATCTATCTCATAAATTGAGACGGAGCGAGTATAATAAAGATAAAGCTTAGTACACGAATAGACAGCTAGCTAAATTAAAATACTGCATGTTCTATTTATTTTGTACACCTTCTCCATAACTTCTTCATATATTTGTGTTTTGTTGTTCAAGTCCTCTCTCATTTTTAGCATTTTAATATAAAGTTTTTTTTAGACTTTAGGGATAATAATATCTCCAACAATATTATTTTTTCTTGTGCAACATGATCATCCAAAGGGCTTCATGCTTTCACAGAGCTCTACTTACTTCTTTAGAGAAGGTCAGTGTATATATCTCCATCTTCATCACTATTTTTCGTATTTTTTTCGTAACATAAATATTATTAAGAACTCTCTGATATGAAAATAAAAAAGTTTGTAACGCTGAACTCCTAATTCTAATATGAGTCCCACACTTCATTAGCCCATATCGTTTCTTAAAGGATTCCTATAAGAATATTGAAATGGAGTACTACTATATACTCTCTTCATTTTATTTTACGTGTCTTAATTTGATTAGACATAAAATTTTAAAAAGTAAGTGAATCTTTTGTATTTTATGGTGTCAAAGACCATACTATTCAAAAGTCTCCTTCATTTTTATAAATTTCGTGTCTAGTCAAACTATGATACTTAAGAATCATTTGGTAAAGTTATAAGAATAGTACTGAGTAAGATGTGTTGGTAACGTTGAAATTAGTAATGCTGAATTGTTATTTATCCACTGTTTGATTTGGTGTATGAAAAATTTATTTTGGATCATGCTTATTCATGTATTATACATTGATGATACCATAATTTGCTATGTATCAGTTATACAACCTATTATATATAAGGTGTATAACATAGATTGAAATCCTATCAAATAATTACGTAAATAGTATTAGTTTCTTCAGTACATCCCACCAAACAACTCCTTAAATTGAATCAAAGGAATCGGAGCAGTACTCACTTTATTCTAATTTATGTGACACAATATTTCTAAATTTAGAAACAACTAGCTTAATACTTTACGATTTACACTTTTATACCACATACAAATGTTACGAATATGACACATTTAAGAGTTAAATGTCGAAAATTTTATAGCTACACAAATCTTAGACATGCTTAAAAAAGCTATAAATTTCAAGAAAAATTATTCCTTTCGTAAATTTTGTGTCATTTCAAATTGTGTCAAATTAAACTAACACAGTACTTATTTGCCCTTTTGAATTAATACACCCAAACTGTATTAATTTATATGTTTATTTCCTCCTTTAATAACGTACTTCCTCTGTCCCATTTTATGTGGCAACATTTTTTTTTTGGTCAGTCCCAAAAAGAATGTCACATTTCCTTATATGGAAAGTATTTAAAGGTACAATTCCTTTTTTATCCTTGTTGGTTCCACTTAATCTTAAAATAATACTCCAATACATTTATGAGGAGAGAGAAATTGAGTCTACTTTTTAAAAGGACAATTTGGTAAACATTTCAAAGTCTTCATTTATTTCTTAAACTCCGTGCCCGGTCAAATGTTGCCACATAAAATGGGACGGAGGGAGTACTATTTAATATGCTATAACATTTGTGTCGCTATAAATTTTCGTTTCGATTTATGGTTGTAGGTAGGACCAAGGTACTTTACTGCCCCTGCTCAAACTTCTGCACAACCTTCTACTTATAGGTAAGTTGCATTTAAAATCAAATAACTCTATTTTCCTTTTATTAATTTTATATTGGAAATTTTCAATTTTTTCAAAAATATTTGTTTAAAATAATTGTTTTTTTTTTAAAAAAAATTGAAATAATTAATTGGTATTTAGTCGCATGTATTTTTACTTGAAAGAAAATTAAAATTTTATAACTAAAAATTACTATATTAAAAATAATCTTTCTTTGTATCTATTCCAAAATTTACTTATATAATTATACTGAATATATTTATTATGATTTCAGGGATTATGAATCAAGGGATATTTTTGATTGGGATAATCTTGGATTCAAATTAATTCAAACTGATTATATGTTTATGACAAGAAGTTCTCAAAATGGGAATTTTGAAAAAGGCAAGCTTAATCCCTATGGAAATATTGAATTAAGTCCCTCTGCTGGTGTCTTGAACTATGGACAGGTACTTTATTTTTAATTTTTTTAGCTCAAAAAAAAAATTAATTCACTTTTTCTTCGGATTAATTTCATATATGATCACTCAACTTTTATTTATATTACAGTAAGATTACTGAAATATTACGAAAAAAAGGTCGTTTAACTTTATAAATCGTATAGATATAACATAAAGTAATTAGGTGAAAACAAAAGAGACGTTTTTTTTGGTTATAAAAAATAATTTAGCTATTGACTTTCTATGATGCATAGATAAATAATAAATTTTAATAATACAATGAGGCATATATTAATATTTTATGATTAAAGTTACATTATTAAATGTTTCTCTTTTAAGAATATGCAGAATGTTAAAAGATAGATTATAACGATTAACTATACTACTTAATCCACTCCTTTTTACTAGTCCTTTTTTAAAAATATATATTTTACTAAATTATACATGTTAATTATATTTCAAAATTTATATTTTAACTACTTGAACTCTATGTACTTAATGATAAGGATAATATTTTAATGTTTTTTTCTTAATTTACAAAAAAAAAAAGGTAAAAAAAAAAGAGAAGATCTAATCTAGTAGGAGTATTTATAGCCTGTTTGGCAAGTGGTATTTAAAGCCTATTTGACTAAATTTATTGAAATGCAAAAAAGTAAAATAAAAAATAAAAATTAAAGCCTGGAGTGACTGTAGAATCATTTATTTCTGACCAGTTACAATGATATAGTATATGGTATAAAAATAAGACAAGTTATGAAATTATGGCTATAGTAGTGGTAATAACTACTACGTACCAAACTTTCATGTTCTTTATTTATGACTATAGTAGTAGTAATAACTATGTCTCGATTTAAGGGTTCATTTAGATATGTAATATGAAATTATGAAGTATATATAAAAACGGTTAAAAAATTTGTCTTTTACACAATTTTACTAAACAAATAAATCATAGTTTATATAAGCAAAATATTAAAATATCCTAATATAAGGCGTTGCATTAAAAAGTGTTATACCTCTATATTTCTTTTATAAATAAATATTTGTGATTACAAATTTTCAAATACACATAATTTATAAAAATCTACTAGTCAATAATAGTAGTTATTCTTTAATGATAATCACTTCACATAGTACAAACAATCTCTTCACATTGAGCATAAGTTTTTAATTTGCAAAATTTTAAATGACAGAACTGTTTTTTACAAAATATAAACTTATAAGTCAAGTATTACATTTAAAAAAAAAATTGAAACCATAATCTGATATCATATGTCCATACATTGATTTGAAGTTATAATTTTATATCGTGTATCTAAACGTTAATTTGAAATCATGATCGAAACAGGGTTTAATTGAAGGTACAAAAGCTTATAGAGTGGATGATGGAAGAATATTTCTTTTTCGTCCACAAGAAAGTGGAATTAGAATGCAAATTGGTGCTAAAAGAATGTGTATGCCTTCTCCTTCTATTCAACAATTTGTTGATGCTGTCAAGTTAACAACTATAGCTAATAGACGTTGGGTACGTAATTATTCTTCCCTCTCAAAAAATATTTTATTTTATTAAAGCGCGTTTAATATGATAGAAAATATATTTTTTTCTATGAATTTTAGAGCGTTTGTTCACTTGACAAGTTTAAAAAGGGAAAGAGACTTATATGGTACGTTATGTTTGGTAAATGTTTTTATTCTTTAGATTTTAAGAATGTTCATTATTAAATAACTTTATAACATTATTATCGAGTTTCAATACTAAAAATAGAGTTAATTTCTTGATTAATCACTCAATGTTCATGAGATATGTTTGCGATTTCTGTTTGACTAGAGTTTCAAAAATATTTTTGGGCAAAAGATATTCCCCCCGCCCCCCTCCAAAAAAAAAAGAAATTGACCAAACATCACTTTAAATTAGATGACAATATACTGACGAAGGAACTGTAATTTTACAGTACATATAATTTTATCGACTTGAGTGATCATTCAGAAATTAACTCCTTAAAGTTATCTCTACAATTACTATATGTCCGTTATTTCGTACGATAAAACATTTTTTGCTTCGACATTTTCGTCATACCAAACACGCATAGATTTAATATTTTTTTCGCGATTCGCTATATCAACCCTCATTAAATATTTTTTTCTAAAATAACAATATGTTTTTTTAATATATGAATAAAAAAACAGATCCCTCCTGCTGGAAAAGGGTCACTTTATATTAGGCCTTTGCTTATTGGAAATGGACCTATACTTGGAATTGCTCCAGCACCAGAGTACACATTTATTGTCTATGCTTGTCCTGTTGGAAATTATTTAAGGGTAAGTTTAAATATAAACATTTTATTTTCTTGATACAAGTATATAATTATTATTTAATTTTCTTATTATTTTCACTTAAAGTTTCATTTTTTTAATTTTTTTTTCATATATAGAATGGGACACAACCATTAACTTTATATGTTGAGGAAGAACATCATCGTGCCTCACAAGGGGGAGCTGGTGGAGTCAAAGCAATTACTAATTATGCCCCGGTAAATGCTTGATTTTTTTATAACAATCATTCTCTATAATAAAAATTTATTGTGACGTACAATTTTGTTGATCAAATGTTCATATTATGTTATTTTCTATGTTCTCTATAACTACATATATCACTGTATATATATATAGTAGGTAAAAAGTTGTTATAGAGAGTTACGATTGTATATATCAACGATATAAAGAATTTTTACTCATCTAACCTTATTTTCTAGATACAAATCCTATCTTTATGGAGGATCACCTTTAATGTAATTTATTCCTTGAATTTCGATATTATAAACTCCTTCCGTCTCGCATTATTTGAAGGTGTCTGACTGGACACATAATTTAAAAATGAAAAAAAGGTTTTTGAGACTTGTTGACTTAAAATAAGCCAAAAGATTTTGTGTAACTCATGATCTCATTAATCAAAGACAAAATGAGAAGTTTAAAATTGAAATGTCATTAAATATAGAAATATGTATTTTTTAAATTGACTAAAAATGAAGAGTATTACATAAATTAGTCCAAAGTGTGTGAAAAACATTTTTACAAATATTAAAACGATAATTTATGCTTGATCGAAATTTCAAAAATTGTGCTTTTGGAGAGAAATTACTTTTTTTTTTCAGATTCTAAAAAATAACTTTCCCCATTAAAAAAAAAACCTAAAACTTGGCCAAACATCTCAACGACATAAAATAAAACAAATAACACTTTAAACTTCTCAAAAACTTGACCAAACAGACTATTATTAGTATATTCACATAAAAATGGTATTAATTGTTTCTCTTTGTATCTTAAAAGTCCTTTTTTTGTCATATTGCAGGTGATAAAAGCAATACAGAAAGCAAAAGAGAGAGGATACTCAGATGTATTGTATCTTGATTCAGTAAATAAAAAATATATTGAAGAGGTCTCTGCCTCTAACATTTTCCTTGTAAAGGTAATTAAAAAATTAACCTATGGTCTAATTATTTTAAATGTAATATTTGATCCTACATTTAAAATATTTTAATACATTCAATAGGGAAAAAACATTTCAACACCAGTTGCTAGTGGAACCATTCTTGAAGGTGTCACAAGGAAAAGCATTATAGACATTGCACATGATCTTGGATACCAGGTATATCATTCGGACATTTAGTTTACAAAATATATATACAATATATCGATAGTATATTATCGATATATGTATACTTTAGTCATATTGATAAATTAGATGGACGAAGCGTACATTTACGTAAATTCCTACTTTGATCTAGTCTATATATAGCTTTACATGATGAACGCTTACGACCTATCAAGTTAAAATGTCTTTGAGTCTAGTTTTCAACGAAATAAATCATCGTCACATGCAATTTTAATTAACTAATAAAGAAAAGGTTTCACTAATTATACAACTCATAGTGTAGATAATATTCACACAACAAATTTAATTTAACATGTTATAGAAAGGTTGTTTGTCTTATTTTCCAGGTAACTAATTTTATTTATTATGTTTCGTTAGTTACCCGTATACAATGGTGGAGCCCCTTGTCTAAAAAGTGTCAATTGACATTTTTTTCGCTTGAAAATTACATTGTTTATATAACTCTTTTTTAAATGTATATATACTATATGTTAAATTCCTTTGAATTATTCGTATCGTTAATTACTCTTTGGTCTAGGTTGAAGAACGTTTGATTGAAGCAGATGAATTGTTTAGTGCTGATGAAGTATTTTGTACTGGAACTGCACTTGGTGTTGCTCCTGTAGGAAGTATTACCTACAAAAACAAAAGGTAATTTTAAATCCAATTTGAAATTTACTCTAGTGTATCGAATAATTATCGACCAAATTTAATCTAGACAGATACTATGGGAGTAGGTATAAGGTGGGGTGGTATGGTGGGGGAGAGGGTCGGGTAAGGTTGTAGGGGCCGGCGTGGGTAGATCTACATGGAGTTGAGGGGTTCATTCAAATTCTCTTTGTCGAAAAATTGTATTGTATAGTTAATTTCTCCAGTTTTGTTGTTCGCTTAGAGATATAGTTGAACTTTGGCTAACCTGCTTATATCTAATCCGATCCACGCATATTTGATTTGACCTGCTCATTTGCCAGTAATATTAGTGTCTTTACCTTTTTCTTATTATTTTTTGAGGCATCCATATTTAATTAATTCTTCTTTTGCTTCTATTTTGTTAATTATTTAGCTAATTAGGATTAATGATGTAAATTTGCAGGATTAACTACAAGGTAAGCTCAGACTTAATAAGTGCGCAATTGAACTCAAGATTAGTAGCAATTCAAAAAGGAATTATTGAGGACAAGAGGGGTTGGATTATTGAGATTAAGTGAATTTTTGGTTTAATGATGTTTTCATTAGTCAAAGTTGTGCTCTATTTGTAGAGATTATAAAATATGTTTGCAATGTATAAGAAATTAATTAATGAGATTAAGAGAAACTATATATTATTGTATTAATTAAAAGGGTTATGTTCTAAAAGATCTACTTATGTGTCAAGTGCACAAATAGCCGATTTAAGGGCCGCTTATAAAGCCATATATATATATATATATAGCGAAGTATATAATTTCTTATGAATTTAGCCGCTTCAGAATCAACTTCAAACTTACGAAAATGAAGTTGAATTTTTCTTACGTCTTTGGATAAGATGTAAAAACTTCAAACTTCAGACATTTAATCTGAAACTTGGCTTGACATTCTTGAGCTTGAGATTCCAAAACTCATTCGTGATACCTTATACATTTCGTTTCGTTTAATCAATCAAGGAATAATTATGGCCCTAAATATTTCGGCAAACTAGGTTATAATAAAATATATGTACAAAATGTATAGATCATTAGAAAACTAATTGATCGATCTATATATATCCATAACTTTTGTTCGAAAACTAATTGATCGAACTATATATATTCATCGCTTTTTCATAATTAAAGCATTATGATCTATAAGAACTCCTTATCTCCCAATTGGGCCATTGGGATTGTATTAGATTGATGTTCTAAAATTGCATATATAACATTTTGTTGGATAATAGATACGTCGCATTGTGGCCAAAAGTTAAAAGTATTATTACAGGCCCAAATGTGGTGACATTCTTACAATTAAGTGAACAAATAGTATCAATAACTAAATTTTGAACTATACAGACCTATATATGCAAAGAAATTTGGAATGTACACACATAATAAAATCAGACTAATTTTGATATCACTGACTCTAAATATTTGGTTTCGCTAATATTTATGATGAATCAGGTGGTCTATTATTGCTGCACAACTTCCTGGAAGAATTGATAATGATATAAAGAATTATTGGAACACCAAGTTGAAGAATAAATTATTTGGAAAACAACGCAAAAACCATAGAGGGAAAAGCCAAAAACAAGTATCAACAAAAGTAGCAAGAGATAATATAGTTTATGATCACAACAATATTATTATTAACACAAACCCTAGCTAGCCTGAATGAGCTTCCTATTTTTGCAACCAATTATACAACACTCAAATCAAGAAGAGCCACGTGTCGATTAGAAAGTTGTTGATGAAGCTTGGAGAAATATTCTCAGATGATAATGATGATGATGGTGTAACAAATCCTCAATATGATCCGCATATGGATAATTATTCTTTGATGCATCCAATGTTTGATCACAATTCTATTCATTTGATGACTTCTAGTCCAATGAATGTCATACACATGACGAAATCGCCTTCCTTAAATTCTAATGAGTACAACATGGACGAGAAAGCATTTTGTTGGGCTGACACTGACACCGACACCGACACTGAGAGACGAAAGTTAGAAGCACCAATCAGATCAGATACTCCAATAGTCCTAGCTATAAACGATGAATGCGGGTGAGATTGAGCATGTGATGTACATTACTAATTCACAAAAAAATATAGATGGTCTTGAAATGTTATATGAGGATATGTTTAGTAAGAAACATGTCACTACTTTAGGAGGAAGCTTGGAGTGGGAAGATATGAATAATTTAATTTGTTCATATTTCCAATTCCTCCACTAGTTGTTTCAAACAATATTGAAGGTGCATTTGGGAATTATAATGATGAATAATATTTTTGTAAACTTCTTCTATGTGATTGTGTTTAATTGTTGGAGAAATTAAACCCTAATATATATACTTGTTTACCTAAATATTTGCATCTTTTCACTTGGTTATTAAATTAAGTTGCATACATAACTTTAGGCTGACTTTTGTTCCTCATGAATAGTATTTGTTTGGTAAGCTACAGATATATAGTCATGATGTGGTTGATGAAAACACCGTTGACATATGACATAATTATTAACATATGTAAAAGGATCAATATGAGTTGTCGTGGGATGATTGAGATTTCTTCACGCTTAATCAAAGGTGTTTTGGGTTTGAGCCCCTTGAAATGGAAAAAAATCATGTTACGATTGACTTAATTAGGAGCTAGCATCGCCCTCAGAAATAAATCATGTGAATTCAAATTTAGTCGACTTTGCATATATATATATAGTAACTCATAAGTCATGTACTTTATTTGAAATTTCTCTGCCTAATGATACACTTTTGTCAACTCCAAGTAGATTACTTCAAATTAATTTATGACAAGATGGTTTTTTGTACTAATAAATAATGTAAAGTCACTAATTAGAAGGCCAGTAATGTTGTTTTTAGCTTAGAGGTCTAACCTAGGCATTTAATTAAACAAATGTACCCTAGGTAGGAGGTGACAAAATCGGGATTTAAAACTTATGAATTTAGAGTCTTAGTCGTCATTTTTCATTGTTATGTTCTGAATTTATAAGTTATACATATTCAACAAATTTCTTAAGACAAATACAAACTATGAACAAAAGTTATTGAGTTCAAGTCAAACACATTACCGTACTCATCGTAACTTTAGTTTATAACATGTAAATTATAACCAAGGGGGAGGAGTTAAAATGGTAAGGGGGTGGGCCAGTCTATTTTATTAATATGTTACATGTTTTTGTTTTTTGTTTGTTTGTTCTTAGAATAAAATTTCAATGTTAATAGAAAAACTGGGAGGGTAAAGTTGTTCTAAATCGATAAAAGTAGTAGTATATTTGGCCTTTGCCTAAAGTTTAATAAAAATATATTAAGCTCATAATAATTAATAATAAACTAAAATGGTTTATTATTAATTTATTAAATGAGAGTGAGTCACTAAGAAGAGGAAATCCCTTAAGATTTGTCCTATGCAATCACTGGACAAAAAGTTTATTTTTTTTCTTATAATATAAAATAATTGTGTTGAAAAGCATGGTCTTTTTTTGGACTAAGGGACTGTGGATTATTCTGTCTCCAAAGAGAAGCAGATAAGCTTATGTCATACATTTTAAAAGTTGTCAAAAGAAGGAAGCGGATAGTTTGTCTACGTCACACCTATTATGAGCAGTGCAATCCTTTTAAATTGTCTACATCACACCTTATAAGAAAGAGGCCTGCACCGCTCATATGAGCAGTGCAATCCTTTTTTGTTTAAGATGCATTCAAAGCATTTCTAGTTTAATTTAGAAGCTACATATGTGAAGAAATGGTGAGTCCGACACTAAAACAGACACTTTTAAATCTTAAACACCAAAAGAGACACTCTCCAAAAATACATATCAAAACGGACGGTTAACCTATTTAAGGGCGAACTATAACTACCATCTTTTAATACTATAATCCCCGTTAACTCCAAATCCATCCAAAATAATACTACACAAACTCTAAAGGTAGTTTACCCACAAACGGGCGAACTACAATTCTTTTTATTAACTCCTCACGTGAATCTATCTCTTTCTCAAAAAGTGTCTGTTTTAGTACCGTACTCAAGAAATGGTCATGTTATTCCCAAGCATTCTCCATAATTGTGTAATTTGGTTATCATAACCTAGGTTCTATGAATAGGAAAAATACATATTCCAACTACTATTAATAGGGAAAAATATACAGATACTCATGTAAGAGTAGTTGTTTTCCCTTGTGTTCTTAGTGCAAAACTGCATATTATAACTTGAGACAGAGTTTCAAAGAAACAAAATTTTACTCAGATCAAGTAAACTGTTTCACAAATGCATCTATGTACTTATACACAGGTATCCATAGTCATGGAACCATCTATAGTATAATATAAAAAAACAATCTATAGTAACTCTCTAAGTTTTGCAGCTTCAGAGCCTCCAAACAAGTTCTGTACACTTCAAGAAGTCTCTTCCGATGCCATTTTTCGAATGTATGTTTGATGTACACTTCCAAGGAGTCTCCTTACAAGGCAGTTCATACGACACATCAACCGTGCTCATACAATAGGCAGTCGTAAGAATGCAGAAATAGCACCAACACCAACGCGGCATATATATGCACAGAAAAGATTCATCTACTTGCCACGCGATTCTTCAATTTCTGAAGACGTACTTGATGAAGGATGAAGAGGACTGTTAATTTCCAGAGATGTACCTGGTGAAGAAAGACGAGGACTTTTAATTTCTGAAGATTTACGAGGTGAAGCACGACGAGGGCTTTTAATTTCCAAAGATTCACGCGGTGAACGAAGAGGACTTTTAATCTGTGAAGATTTACACGGTGAAGCAGAGCGAGGACTTTTAGTTTCTGAAGATTCACGCGGTGAAGGAAGAAGGGGATTTTTAATTTCCCAAGATGTATTTGACGAAGGAAGATGAGGGCTTTTAATTTCCCAAGGTGTACGTGGTGAAGGAAGATAGGAACTTCTAATTTCTAAAGATGTACGTGGTGATGGAAGATGAGGACGTCTAATTTCCAAAGATGTACGTGGTGAAAGACGATGAGAAGGATTTTTAATTTCCAATGACGTACGTGATGAAGGAAGGTGAGGACTTCTAATTTCTAAAAATGTATGTGATGAAGGAAGATGAGAAGGATTTTTTACTTCCAAACATGTACATGATGAAGGAATATGAGGAGGACTTCTAATTTCCAAAGACGTACGTGATGATGGAATATGTGGCGGACTTTTAATTTCCAAAGACGCGTGTGGTGATAGAAGATGAGGACTTGATGTATGTGATAAAGGATGATGAGGACTTTTAATTTCAACAGATGTACATGATGGAGGAAGATGCGAAGGACTTTTCCCTGCAAGCAATAAAGCGTGTCAAAAAAACATCCAGATAAACAAGGCTGTCCACAGTAGTTATTAAGCTATTTGAACCTGGATTAACATCTTGTATGTCTTGAACCGTATGGATACTCATGTTCTCTTCGTCATTTCCAGGAGCAGCTTTACCCAGTGAAAATAAGGTTGATTTGAACTGACAATAAGCTGATGTGAGTTGTTGATACGTCTCTTTCATCCTCCCATGTACCTCGTCCT
Source organism: Solanum tuberosum (assembly GCF_000226075.1). Lineage (NCBI taxonomy): Eukaryota > Viridiplantae > Streptophyta > Magnoliopsida > Solanales > Solanaceae > Solanum > Solanum tuberosum. The sequence goes on along the minus strand of NW_006238962.1, from coordinate 2,580,742 downwards.
GCCTATCCATCTCAATGAGGATCTGTCGAAATGTGCACGGAATAAGATGGCATATATGGATGACCATATAAAATAAACTGTGTGATTAGTCATACCGGAGCAGGAGGGTCCTTAAACAATGGTTCAAACCTTTGCCTACAGTACTCATGGAAGAGGAGTGTACAGATTATCAATGGAATAGTGAAGCTTGATGTAGATGAAGATTTTTTAAATCCAAAAACCGCCAAAGCTATAATTTGCATCAGCACCATTGAGAAAATTGTCGTGTTGTGCACAATAGGCCAATAGGTTCCACCAGTTTGATATTTTGTCACATATACATTGAGGATCTGATAGTTTCACTAAGTTGTCAGATCGCAGGCTAAAGAGGAAAAAGGAAAAAATATACAAGAATGTGGATATTCATTGGTGAAAAGGAAAGAACATCAATCAGCAAAAACTTGGCAAATAAATCCCTTCTTATCTCAACAAGTAGCAAGACTAATAAAAGAATGCAATTCCGCATAGAGATTCCATAAGCGGAAAGTAAAAACTTCCTAGTACTTTAGGCAGAGAAGCAGTGAGAAGTGCATGTTTCTTCGAAATAATGCTTAGAATTTAGAGGTAATACAAAAAAAACACTATATATTCCACCATGAACTACATGCCATCTCCCACCAGAAAAGATATTGGGGCCAAACAATGTTGTATTAATTTGGCAAAGCTAGTGAGTAAGAGTGTCACCAAAAAGCTTGCACTATGAAGTAGCACTTTAGAGAGTAAAGAGTTTCAGGATAAGTACAATCGAGACTGAATTTTATGCACTGCAATTTTGGCCAGCATATGAAAAGTGAAGTTGAGGTGAAATAAGACAGGATTGCGGTGCCTAATTGCAAACAATTTAGATTTTAGGACTGATGTTCCAGGAAAATGGTATCATAGATAATGTCACACAGAAAATAACAATAGGATGGTAAGTACTACCAAAATGTCATGTGATAGGAGGGTACCTGTCAAAGTGAAAGACAAATTCTATACAACGGATCGAAGACCCACAATATTGCATGGGAATGAATGTTGGGCCTCTTAAGCCCAGCACATCCACAAGATGAGTATCAGAAGATGCAGATGCTAAAATCGAGTCCAGTCATACAAGATTAGAAAATATTAAATATAACCACATTTGGCAGAAGGTGCAAATAATACAAAGAGGACAAAATAAGATAAGATCGCTTGAGATGGTTTGGCCATATCCTACATCGACCTCCAGAGGCACTGATTTATAGGTGTGGGACCATGGTGAACGCAGGTGTTAAAAAAGCAACGAGGTAGACCTAAAACCTCATAGAAGAAAGTTGTCTCGAAAAAACTACAATATCTCAGCAGCCGTGCAGACCTAGTGAAAAATAGAGCACAATGCAAGAAAAAGATATATATAGAGGCGATACCAATTAATTCGGGGATTAATTACTACTCATGTTAGTACGTTTACTTCAGGTGAATACAGGCATTAAAAAGGAACACGGTGGACCTAATATCATATAGAAGAAAGTTATCTTGAAAGACCTACAATATCTTAGAATCCGTGCAGACCTAGCGAAAAGTAGAGCACAATGCAAGAAAAAATCTCTATAGGCGATACCGATTAGATGGGATTAATTTCTACTCATGTCAGTACGCTTACTTTAGCTCCACTACTTGCTCGGGGTCTTTATGGATGTTAGTGATTTATATGTAAAAATTTTAGAGACTCTCCAATGCTAGAGAAACTATTTTATTCTAATATTGGAGTATGACGGGCTTAAATGGAGCGACATGGACAGTGAGGATTCATTTAGCTGACCCTAATTAATTTGAAATTGTGGCATAGTTGTTATGTTGTTTAATGATAGTTCATACCTTTTTGAGTATCTGAAATGCTCTTCCGAGAAATCTGTTACTATCTATCCTAAGCTGATTGGATCCTAAATATATCCCATATCAGCACCAACTTATGTCATATCTATACCAAAACATCACAGAAAGAGAAGTCTGTGTGACGTACTCTAAAAACATCACTTTTCATAAGTTTCACCACATATGAGAGATGAGAAGTGTAAGCTCTAGAAACAAGAAGCTCATTAGCTGTCAAAATTTAAGGCAAGGACAGGCATCCAAAAAAACAAACCCCACAAATCAAGACAAAATCAGGATGCACTTTATTATTCTAGGGTCATTCGTAGAGGTCAATAAATACTGCTAAAAAAAGGCGTTACAAAAATGTTAGTTTTCAAGACTCTGTGACCAAAATGTCAACGAACTAATAGAGATATAAAAGAAGATTTTTAAACTAGAAGGATATTTTACCTGATTACGATATACGAGGTAAGCAATGGAATAATAAACTACCAACAATGGCAGTATTACAGGTGCCAAAATGGCATATGCAAAACCAAAGAGGCCAAATAGGAGGATCCTTGGAACTTCTGTATGGTATGGAAAAGTCAGTGTTCCATGACATGAACCATCCATGTTTCTCATAATAAACCTGGAGAACAATCTGCAGATGAGACCGAATGGTTGTAAGAGTTCAACAGACAGACTTGCCCAGCCAGAAGTCAAAACATAAGTCATAAAGAAGGTGGCCTGCAAAAAAAAACATATTACCAATCAATCAACTCTTGAGGTCACGTATATTCACGATTTATACGATACAATATCATTGATGAAAGACAAGGGTAAGCAAACTAATTCATTAACATTGCTAGGGAATAGAAAATGAGAAAACATGAATATTTGAAAAAGATGGTTACATCAAGACAGAAAGCGGGTAAACACACAGAGAGAGGGTGGAGTTACCGTTGATGGCACAGCCGTTGAAAGTAGATTGTTCACATCCTTAAAAATTTTATTGAATCTGTCAAGAACAGATCCGGAGACAATGTTACCAAAGAAAACATTCCAGATGAAGAAATATAGAACTTTTATGCATGCACTCCTCTTCCTGCCACTACGAGAGATAGAGCCCTCCATTTTAGAAAATAGCATCATCAAGGGAGGAACTATGTAGGAAAACAAAATTAATACAACACTTGGTAGATATCCAGTGACAAGCTGAGGAACTCCTCTCCTGCAAGAAAGAGGGAGAAAATGGATTACTATATTGCTCACGTATGTTTCCCTCTCATTATATAATGCCTATTTCTCAAGCAATGACATAAAAAACACAAGTTATTTAATGCATGAATATGAAAAACTCTAATTAAAGCAAACAGGAAATGTTACAATACAAAGGAACGTGGTAAATATTGAGAAGAGAACCATATCACACATTCACTTAATAACATCTTCTTTGTTGGGTCCAACTAGTAGTAATTTCTATTAGGTTTCCACACTTATCTTCCCATGATGCCCCATCCTTGTAGCTAGATCAAGAAAGAACATTTGGATCGAGATCCACAACAGTGGATTCCAATTATTCTTTTATTATTATTTATTTATGTATATGATCTGCTACTATCATTTGGTATCGATCATCAACTTCTTCTTTTAAGCCCTTAGTCTGTCTAACGCCTTCTGATTGGGGTCCGCCCTGGGGTTAGGTTAAGACCATTTTCTTTCCTTTTTCTTTAGATGATGAAAAATTAACTAAAAATTTTGAATGCTTATATTGATTGGATCTCCTTTTAGAATCCTCAGTATCATCCTTTCAAAAGAATACGATCATGAAATTATGCAGCCAGACTTTATCTAATTACATTCAATATAATGTCTATAAGTTATCTACACACACAAACACTTCTGACTCTCCCTCTCTCTCTCACACACCCACACACACTCACATGCAAAACCACCTGTACTACAAGAAATGGAAACAAAACAGAAGACTGCATTACCCCTTTAAAAATCCTCTAAGAAATGGAAATGTCTTTTGCAGCTTGTCGAGGTGAACGAGACTTTGTGTTAGTGAAACAGGCACAAGGAAAAATGCCACAAAAAGAATAGAGGCCACTAAAAGCGCAATTTTACGAATCCAAAGGAGTCTGTAAGGAACACAAATGTTTGACCAGTACATATCATCTGGTTCTGGAGCAGGATCCACAACCCATGACATGGGATTCAAAGATTGAAGACCTTGCGAAGCAACTAAAGCAGCATACCGATTCCTGAAAAAAACTAAAGCAGCTGCAGACTCCTGCAAGAAAAATGTATATCCTTCAGTTCACATCATGTTTTGGCCAACAACAGTTTCAAAAGATTTGACCAGTTAAGAGTCGAGCACAAGAAAGCAAATCACCAATAAAAGCCAGAGGGATTAGTACACATACTCTGGAACATAAGCAACTCAATGTTGTTTCTGTCATTGAAGTGAAATATTTGAATATAAGCAAATGGACAATTGAGCTAAACTCAGGCCCAGTTAGCTCATGAGGTAAGGATTGTCTAAATTTATATAAGGAGATAACAGCCCTTACCCTCAACCAATGTGGGAGTCAAACACTCCCGTGCACGTTCAAGTCTGGACATCTGGTGATGACAACATAACATGAGGGTGATATATTAGGTATACCAAGGACAGGATGAGCTTGGCTCTAATACCATGTTAAGAAAACAGACATCGAATCTAACTCAACACCAAAAGTATCGAGTCTAACTCAACACCAACAGTTAGCCCATGAAGTAAGGATAACCTTAAACCATATAAGAAAACAACACCTTATACCCTCGACCAATGTGGGATCCTAGCAGAGAGGACCGGGAATATGGGATTTCATGAGCTATTTATGCATTTGAACTTTGGAGCAATAACCACAATGAGCTAGTTCCTACTAATAACAATTCACTAACTCATGGAGCTCATATTCATCATGCAGCATGCCAAGTTTTAAAGGTCAAATGTACACCACATAAAGTTTCAGATAAATTACTTCCATATAGTTCCAAATATGTAATGATGGACACACAGTACTGAATAAAAACTTTGTCCCTAGGCATACAGAGACATAATCATAATAACCAAGCCACCACTTGGCAGGTATTGGTGCTGCCTACTGACAGATATTGTCAACAGACTGAACAGAAGCTGAGCAATAAAATGTGTAAAAGGACTGAACACAATCCTCTATGCAATAAAGGAAATATGCATTGAAGTACTCCTAACATATGAATATGTATGATAATATAATGGGATAGATGGCACCTTTTTTCTCAAATCTGAACCATCACAATCATCTCTTCCTTCATCACGATCACACTCATTGGTAATCATCTTGAAAGACGAAGTAGCTCCTCCACATATGCCACATATCATAAGCTCCTTTTGGGTTGTTTTAAGCATCCTGAACACCTCCTCTGCATCAATCTGTCGCCATACAACGTATGGTACATTAAGCATCAAATACAAAAAAAATGAAGGAGCAAAGGAAGAGCACCAACCAAGAAGTTAAATGTCAAAACAGTAGTGTAAGCAGAAGTCTAGATTAAGAAGAAACCAACTGAGTACTATCTTAAGCTCATGCAGAAACAGTTTCTTTCTCATATCAAAAAGGGTTATAAGAATACTCAAATAAGAAGAAAAGAAAGGGAGGTGAGCTGCTCGAGGAGTAGTGCTTTTCACTTAGGGCCATTGAAGCTAATAAAAAAGGCCCCGTATGTTTTGAAAACAATGTATGTGAAAGAAAAAAAAAAAGATTTTCAATTTAGAGAAAAATGGTAACATTGTTTTGGTCTTTTTTCACAAAATTTTTCTAACAAATAAACTTCAAAGCTTGAAAAAGTTTTTGGCCAAAAAGAAATCACCTTGTGGAATAGTTGAGGTGCATAAATGTGCAAGAACCTAACCAAAAACTACCACATAAGGTTATCATTTTTATCACAAGCATCACTGGGCCAACTCTAAAAGGCTATAATCATCAGATTTTTTTGAGAAAAGGGTAACTTAAATACTAGAAGAGATATCTCCATCTCAGATGAAAAGTTCATCCCATTCCTCAGATAAGACCAAAAAGCATGTGCTTCCCAACAGAAGCTTCTGCTATCCTCTTTTCTTTTGATAAATAAAGCATCTGCTATCTATTATGTAGTACTTGGTGGCGAATATCTACCACAAACCAAACATTGATTTCATCTCATCTTACACATTGCAAAGTTATTTGTGTACCTTTCTGAACGTGAAAAATAGGACTAAACTTATAGGTCCCAGTCCCCACATCTCCCTTCATGCAATACTCATAATATACACAGTTTCATCTCCAATATTAAAAATCAGTTGAAACCATAACAGCATAATCTATTCGGGCACAAGACAAACTTTGAACAACACCAAGCTCTCCAAAGCTGCAATGCAAATGCTTGCCTAGTTAGACTACAATATAAAGGATCTTAATCTCACCAGCAGTTTCTGGACATAGCCAGAGCGATAGACAATTTGATGAGATAGATAACTTGATGCGTAGTAATTCATGAAGAATTTTTCCAGTGAACGACTGTATGATTCTTCCTTAGACTTTGGGATAGAACGGACCAGAACAGTGAAGTAACTTGGGCGGGAAAGTGATGAACTGAAGTATGCCAGCCGCTTCTTTGAGATACTCTTGTACTCCTAAAAGAAAGCAGCAAAAACTCTAAGATAAAAACACTGACACAGCATAAGTACAAAGTATCTAGTGTAAAACAAATACAAGTTCAACAGGAAAGAAAAATAACAGATGATTTAGAAATTAGTAGTAAATTCTTACAGAGTAAAGAAGAAGACAAGCGGAGCAGGATATGATATACAGTGCGAGGCAGTGAACCCAAAACCTGAAGAAAAAGTAGAGGCAAATTTAAGTGAAGAGTAAACTGTGATAGAAAAGAAGCACAGTAAATCAAGAAATAATGTCATTAACACATATCTTTTCTGTGAAAAACAGAATTATGGTAATCTTACAAGTAGATCTCGTCTATAATCCCCCCCCCCCCAAAAAAAAAAAAAAAAAAAAACTAACCAGCATAACATGTGACTCTAAGATAAAAACACTGACACAGCATAAGTACAAAGTATCTAGTGTAAAACAAATACAAGTTCAACAGGAAAGAAAAATAACAGATGATTTAGAAATTAGTAGTAAATTCTTACAGAGTAAAGAAGAAGACAAGCGGAGCAGGATATGATATACAGTGCGAGGCAGTGAACCCAAAACCTGAAGAAAAAGTAGAGGCAAATTTAAGTGAAGAGTAAACTGTGATAGAAAAGAAGCACAGTAAATCAAGAAATAATGTCATTAACACATATCTTTTCTGTGAAAAACAGAATTATGGTAATCTTACAAGTAGATCTCGTCTATAATCCCCCCCCCCCCAAAAAAAAAAAAAAAAAAACTTATGTGGCATTGTTTGACTTGGCACAAAGTTTAAGAAAGAAACGAAGACTTCTGAAATTTGTGTTCTAAAACAAACCTTAGATATTTGTGTAGCTATAAATCATTTCATTAAGGGTAAAAGTGAATTATAAAGTTTAGTTGTTTCTAATTATACAAAGGTGACATTCTTTCTTGGACGCACTAAAAAGGAAAGTGTGTCATATAAATTGGGACGAAGGGATAGTCTCTCGTTATTAGGTAAAATTCATTAACTTCATATGCAAAATGCTGAAAGGATTAAACTTGGCATTTGCAGATTGTTGGACACTAGGCAAAGACAAAAGCTTTCTATATCGCATGGAATAAAATCACTACTTGCATTATGCATCTGTGTATGTCCATTTAGAAGGGAATAGATTAATTATCTACATTCAAATAATTAGCAGCATACTTTCACATGTTTCATACCATCTTGACCCTGGCTCAACATTCACAATGGTGAATACCTCCAATGACTCGGCAGGAATTTGCTGACGCTTTATATCTTGACCAAAATAATTAAGAGGCACCACGAGGAAAAGGCCTAGAGTAGTTGCAATGGAGAATATTCGGAAACTGTCCACCATAAGAAGCAGGAAAAGGTAAGTACACTTACGAGACTAATGGTACATAGACCCGACATAGATGAAGTAAAGATAGGTGCACAGCATACTTAAGAACAAATTCACCATCTAACATATGATATACATCCTTATTGGGAAATGCATACTGCAATAGTACAATGACATCAAACTGTCCACCTTTATTGGAAACACACTATTTAAAATCAGTCCATGGCAACAAGCAATTAATATTTCAGCAACAAGTGGACATCTTTCCACTGGAATTCCTCAGCTTGATGAAATATTCACTAACAATTACTGAACTTCAGTTGAAACGTGGACAAAGTTGAGGGAAGAATCGCTAACTCTGAATTTCAGGCACTAAATTGACTTTTTCAACAAAAAAAGGTGAGGAAGTAATTACTTCTACAATGAGGAAAGTTGAGCTTTCACCTGAAAACAATCATCCGCACCAACACGAATGCATCCAAGCCCCCGGCATCAACTATTTCATCATCGGATGCTTCCCATGCCTTGAAGATCCAACTAGGAGAAGGAACAAATCGCTCAAAGTTAAAGCCACCGAGCTGTCTTGTTCGTACCCGAGCAAATCTCTGGCTGAAGTAGACATTTACAAAAGTTGGTTGTTTCCTTAGTAAGGAATACAGAATGAGCAGCACCACACAGACTGAAATATTAACTCCAGCAGAAGTCAAGAGTGCAGATAGCTTCATCCCCGTCTTTCAAATAAGCCAGCAACCTCAATCAATAATCAAGCTCATAGGCATTCCCTAATGACTGGAAAACATCCAGTAGCCAGAAAAACAGTTTTGTGTTTGCAGTCCACAAACTGCAAAAGTAAATGTTTTAGGCTCAAGTGTTTCATTTTTCACAAATATGATAGAACTAGAGATAAACACTTCCCATAAGTTCAAGAATTAGTCATGCAAGTTGCAGAAAGAGGTCCTCTTCTATCAAAAAATTGTCCGGTAACGAGGAACCACAAATCATATCCTAGATTTAAAGTTCATAACTCAAAAATATCCTACCTTGTTAAATGAACTATTCTAAAAAATTGATCTTTTCTAACATAAATGGCAACACTAGCATAATATACCATAAAACGAAAAACCAAAGGCCCCAAGTTCTCTTCTTCTTCTTTTTTGGGTATCATGCTTTTAAAAAGAACAGCAAAATGCACAATTGAGCAACAGTAAAGGTAAAAGTCCACTCGGAGATCTAATGATTCTCAACTCACTTTATTGACCACTAGGCGACTTCCTTGTCCAACCCGAGTTTAGCAGGTATCACGTGGAACTAGTCTAATGCACACAAGTTAGTCCCAACACCTCAATTTAATTTAATTTTTTCAAAAAAGGTTAAATCCTACTGAGAGAAATTACAACTGCTGATTCAAATTGGTGAACCGCTATTTGAAAACCGCCACATCTATCTAGTTAGCAACAATCAATTTATACAGAAATCACTTCAAATAGTTAAATTTAAACTCAATTGCCAGTAACACCAAAAACTTAAGCAGAACAGCAACTTGAACAACTAAAATTCATCACACAAACTAACAAAAACATTAATGGAGCAAAATCTACACAATTACTCAATCAAATTGAAAAAACAAAACTTACATTAAATTGACTCACCGGAAAGTGATAAGTTTCTCCGATATGATGAACGAGCAACCAAAAAAACAAAAAACAAAAAAAAAACTAATAATTCCTCCTTTAAAGAAAAAAAAAAGCAGTAATTACTTCTACTTCACAGCGACTACAATGAGTATATAGAAAGGTAAACAATTTTTTTGAGACCAAAAAGCCCTTAGTACTTTTGTGTGACAGAAAAAATGAGCTGCTAAAAATAATTTTTTTGAAGATGAAGGTATAGTAGGGAGGCGCGTAGGCTTTTTGTATTTTTCTACTTTTACAAAACGGCGCGTCGGTTGAGAATGATTATTTTTGACTATTTTGGCCTTTTCAGAGAGTCCAATTTATAATAATTACTTATTTTTTATAGTTAAAAGATCAAAAATACCTTTAAAATATTTCTCCTTTATAAACCACAGTCAAATATTTATCGAAACATACCTCAATTATTCCTATTTAATTTTGAGAGAATTATTGAAAACAATACTAAATTCGGTTCTACAAGATTTTGAGACCATAAAAAATCATTTTACTTGACTAACTAAACTTAAATACACTTCGATCTTACAACATGTCTGAAATACACTCATAAATTCTCGCTAAGTTTAGGAGTGTCTTCAACACTTTTATCAACTTCTTATTAAGAGCCTCATGCTCCTACAAGATTTTGAGATCACTTGTTATGTTACGTTGCAGATCGGGGGTGTATCTAAGTTTATTTAGTCAAATAGAAGGTGTTTATAAGGCCGTCAAAAATTGGGAGATGAAACTAATAATGTGTCAAATTTGAATGCTTTCAATACTTCTCTTAATATTTAATGATAATCCAAATAAAAAAAATTACATACATGATAATTTAGATATGAAACTCAAAAAATGAAATATTTTTGTATATTTTCGAATCTTTACTCTGTTTTTTATAGTATGATTTACGTGGTGAGAAGGTAGATTTTGCGGGCCCGACGGAAGTGCCACGTGGATTTAATGGATGAACATACCGACTTAACTGTCATTGTCGCATTTTGATTTTGATTGGTGTACGTAACTTTAAGTAAAGGAAATACACATATTGGAGTTCTGTTCATATTTATTGTTCACGTGGATTTGTTTTATATTTAAAGCGTTTATGTTAGACTTTTATATTTGTACAATTTAAAAATATGCATTATTTAGTCTAAACTTTGATTCAGTGTATATTCAACTTTTTTCACTTTTCTTTTTTTCTATATTATTTTAATGTGGTTTGAATGGGTGGATTTGTTGTCAATAAATTTAAGAATAAGAATACTTTTGGAATGAAAGTTTAGGTAATTGTTTTAACATCAGCGTCTCTTTAATATGGTAAAATTATAGAGTCACGTATCATTTTATTTGTTGCATCTTAAGAGTGTCTGTTAAGTAAATACTAGACAGGTAAAAATGAGTGAAGAAAGTAAAAAAGTACTTCTTGTATATATTTTTTTTAAAGAGTGTAAAAGAAAAATATGACAACAAATATGAAACGACGTCAGCAATATAGTTATATATAACTTGATGCAATTCTCTTTTTAAGGTCTCAATGTTCTCGTGGAATTTACTACATCAATCACCTTAGGTTGTATGTGATATATAGATAGCAAAAAAATTTGATTAGTATGAAGAATTTTGGATTTCGAATAACTCTATGGTTCTAAAAAATGTGAGGAACACTTTTTATTTTATCTATTATATGTTTAATATGCAACGTTAAGAGAGTCTAAAAAATAGTATTTAAGTTTTAATTGAGATCAAAATGAAAAGTGATAACAACTTGAAGAGGCCGTTTATGCATTTGGTCTAAGATTTATATGTTAAATTAAATAAATAGTGTAGTTTCTTTACTACTAGTAAAATTTCACAAATTTAACATTTTTTTATATTTAGAACCTGCAATATGAGACTGCTTTTTTTCTTAACAAGATGTTTCGAGTTTGAGTTCTAGTTACCAAACAATTCTTAATAGGGATCGTTTCTTCTATATGGGATCATATGCAGTGCGAATCTGAAATAGTTGGATTTCAATGTGGATACTGAACACTGATAAAACCAAAAAAAGAACATGAGATCATCATAGAAGAATTGAAAAAGAGAAAAAGATGCCTAAGAGAAGACGTAAATTCTTGCAAAACGAAGGGAATATATCTATCCACATAGTGAAACTAATGGTGAACATTTGATGGTCCACTTTCTTAGATACGTAGTGTGTTTATTAGAGGAATAAATATCAAATAAAGATTAAAAAAACGATGGTATCAATTTGATATTTTGATATTATCGCTATAAAGAAGAGTTTTGGGATTATTTCTTTTTATAAAAAATGGGATCAAAATTTAATAAATTTCAAACATTTCCATATTTGTTGCAATGAGTATTTGAGTGTTTTTGCTTGAATCGTACAAGATGAAAGTCTCATATAGTACTGTTCTAAGAGGGAGAGTTTCACCTAACTATCGTAATAAAGTATATGATTGGTTTGAAGAATGTTAGTAGTCTAAAGTCAAAAATGAATCGGAGACTTTAAACTTTTAATTTTTTGTTTTTTTTTAAATGTGTAGAATATATTAAAATGTTATTTAATTTTGTGATTTTAAACATGTCACGTAAAAAATTAAAAATTAAAAATTGACAAAATAAATAACTATTTTTTTTCAAACAGACAAAGTTAAAAATTAAAATAAAGATTGTATAAAATATATTTTTTTAAGGAAAATGTATAATAATTTTACTATTGCTAAAAAAATGATGCCCATCAAATTTAGAGGTCTAATGAAGGTGCCTTATTTTCTAAGGCTTAGAACCGACCCTGTGTTTATCTTGTAACCGGCCAAGAATATAACACAATCCTACGTGGGCCATGTTATTCGAGGTGACTCGAATATTATCGATTATTTATTAATAGGAAAATTATGTCGAATATAAATTATTTTGTTTGTATATTAATTATTGATAAACGAAATATTTAAATGAAGTTTTGATAAATTTTAAATTCTTGATCCACTTTCATATCTTAGATTAATTAGTCATGCATGTGAGTGCTGCATGCATGTATTTATAATATCTTATATTTATTATAATAAATCATGAAAAGAACTTGTTAGTTCTTAATTAATAAGTAATTAATATCGATAGTGTTATGTGGTGTTTATCGTGTCAACCACGAGTTTAGTCCAACTAATTTAAGACTAAAGCATAGTCAATTAATTGCTTGAATTATTGCTAGTATTAGCTAGAACGCCTTTATTTGGAAACACTCTTTATATCCACAAAAAAGGTCTTCATATATATTGTAAAATATCTGATTTAGTCGAGTCTTAATATAAAATATGCATATTGATTAATCATTTTTCATATATTTAATATAAATTATAGTAAATTTTTTAGGGTTTCTCCATCTTTAATTAAGGATTTTGAATTTGAGTCCTTTGAAATGAAAATCCGGAAGTGTCTCCCCAAAAATTGGGCCCCAACAATACACAAAATTTAATTTAATCGAGTAATATTGGTACTGATTAGAGGTGTCAAATAAGTGGATTAGACTAAAAATGCGGATTATAACCCAACTCGTCCGATTCTTCTTAAAGTTTAATTGCTTTAATATATTTACTTTTATAAATTATAAAATTATTATTTTTCTTTATTATGACTATATGTGATATGTCAAATATGACTAGACTAAAAAGGTTGAATAAATAATAGACGAATTTCCCCCCTTCCCCCAAACTTGAACGGATAGAACTTGATTTTAACGCCCCTAGTATTAATAAATCGAGTGGAAAACATTTCCCGCATCATACAAACCTAAGTAAGGATATGAGACCCCAATCCGTAGCACACAAAAAAATCGTAAAAATATAATATAAATGTCATTTAAAACGAGACTCTTGATTAAAGACGCTAAATCATCATCTACCGAACTAGTTGTGAGCTGCTTTTGCCAAACTTTCTACTTTAATACGTAAATTATTGCAAGACAAGACATTGATAAGGACCTCCTAATTGAGTGGCTGTAATTATCAAGGTATATTAGAAAATGAAATATATATTGCCAGCTAGGAAACAAAGTTGATATTTATTATGGCATTTAATTAAAATCATGGTGTGGATATATAGAGATTTTTTTAAAAGAAGCAAAAAGAAACATCTTTTGTCCACTTATACATAACTACTCCAAATATACATAATTTTCAAAAAGTTTTGTCACTTTGTCAACCATGAAAAATAGTACAATTCCAATTCAACAATTTAATTAGTTTTTCTCTTTGTTTGATTGAAACAATTGAGTTTTTTTTGTTCTTATGTTCACATCATGGAGAAAATAGTTACCACATGTTTTGGGTTTGGCAATTTTGAATGTTTGCAACATTTATGTTTCACTTGATAAGTGGCGGTTGATCGAGGACCTCCATCGTTAATTATTAATCAGTAGATAGGTTAAAAATTTGAGTCACGCGGAAAAATAAATGAAAATACTATTGATATAAAATCCTCCTGAAGTGGGGTGGGGAAAATATTTATGTTTCACGTAAGTGTTGAAATATGAACTCATCCAAAAAAATTATGAAGATTATGGCAATATCTTGCAATATATATGTTCATGTCTCTGTCTCACTAGGACTTACTCCCTCCGTCCCTATTTACTTGTCCATATTTTCTCTTTTAGATGTCCCTATTTACTTGTCTATTTTGATAAATCAAAAAAGGACAAAAAAATTTTTCCTATTATACCCTCATTTAAACTTCCCCAAACATTGATTAGTTATCTTGAATAAATTTATTTTGGAATCATAATTAATAAGGGCAAAATTGTAACTTTACTATGCTAATCATTGTTGTCTTAATATGTGTGTCATTTCTAAAGTGGACAACTAAATAGGGACGGAGGGAGTATGATGTAGTATAACTAAGTGATTGGTTTAATGATACATGATAACATTAATTTTAGGTTGAATGTATCGATGAGATCTTAAATTTGTTAGTAAATTTTATTATTTATACACTTGAACTATGACATGTTTTAATTAAGCACATGAACACATGATAAAATATTTCTAGTTGATACTTTCGGCTCATATTTTGAAAAATTAAAATTTCCATATGTATTCTCGAACGTCTATTAAATAGATATAAGTTAATTACATAGAATATATCCTATTCTTTGAATTATACACATTAATATCAATTGGAACAAGCGTAATGTTTTACTATTTGTTAAAGCTAAACACCTTATACAAAGCATCAAGCCACAGGCTGCAGAAAGAACAACAACAGTAATCATTTAATATATTTTTAATTGACTTAGCTTCTTTAAAATTTTAAAATCTCTCCTTTTAGTTGGAGATATCGATATCACGATAGAGAGAAGACCACGGCTAAGAACATGGAGAAGAAGATGATGGATGTTATGATTGGAATAAATTAATTTATATGGTGATAGTTTTAGTTTTTAATCTCAACCTTTAACCTAATATTAATTTATTTAGATTTGTCACGGTAAAATTATTTTTCCACGTGGCATGTCATGTGGAAGAATTTTAGATAAAAGAGAGTGTACACACATCATTAGAAACTAATGAATATGTTTTGTTAACTATTGAGTAATAGTCCAAGTAGAAAACTCACAATCTCAATAATTCAAATATGTAAAAAGACTCAAAATATTTATCTCTCTCGAAGTTAGTAATAAGAGTACATCAACCCGTATTGTAACGAGCTAATAGAAAGTAGGTGCATCATTCAAATTATGAAGGCATTTGGGAAGATCACACAACAAAACAATATCAGACAATGACAGTCATCCCTCCACCAATTAATGGATGGCACATATTGATTGCATCACCCATTAATTAAACTAAAACAATCGATTATAAAATACAGTAATCCAATTAAATTATTGTTGAATTTCATAAAGAGCGTTATTAGAGATTTTTATAATTCGTTATTGAAATTCTACTTAGCAGTAATTATTGGAAATTTGGGGATTTTATAAAAGGGAAATTGTTAATTACTTAGATTTTAATCAATAATAAAGACGTACTGGGTTGTAGTTTTTAAATATTGAAACTTAAGCGAATAGTTTACTATCAATTATAATCATTCAAGTGTGTTAATCGTAAAATATGTAAGTCTTCTACAACCTCTCTGTCAAATTAAGAGAAGTAACACCTTAAATTTTTGCTGGCACTTGAGTGTCAAATTAATTTGTTCATTCATTAAAATCTTTAAGTTAGCTATTCTCTTTCTCGAGCTCAAGCTATTAGATGGAGGTTGATAACTCCAAAACTAGTTAATGATATTTTTTTTCCTAATTTTAACCTCTTTTGTCAAGCAAGTCAGATACGAGCGAGTTCTTAATATTTGCAAATCATTAAAAAAATATTTTTTACGAAAGAACCTTAATACACAATAATCACGTATAAGAGCCTACTCCACCAATCTTAAATTATCTGTCATGAAATACTTATCTTAAATTATTTATCGTTTTAAAAGTTTAAGGATAATTTTTTTCTCTTCATTGTATCCTCAGTAGTAATTGTTCTTAACACTACAACACCTCAACTATGGGGTGATGTTTTAATTGTCTAAATAACAATAAATGGTAAAACGGTTAAAACCTTCTCCTAAGTAAAAAGTTATTCCCTCGGTGTCAAAATACTTGTCATTTTTTTAAAATTATATGTCTGAAAATCCTTGCTATTACATAAATACAAGACAAAATTAATTATTTTTTCTCATTTATCCTTTATAGTACTTAATTATTGTTTTGAAAGCTATAAAAACCTCAATTATTACACTTAAATAGAGTAAAATTTTAATATAGAGAGATTAAATCTTAAGACATAAATAAAAATAAAATAGCCAAGTACACCTTCTAATTATTATTTTCTAAAAAGAGGGTATAAATATAAAAAAAAACATGACATATACTTTGAGACAAAGCGAGCAATAAAATTTACACATTTTCAATTCTCTATTATTGACATTAATAATAGTACTTCTTCCATTTCTTTACTTGTTCATAGAGTATTTAACTTGCCACCCCATCTAAGAAGTAATAAATAAAAAAATAATTTCACCATATCACCCAAAGAATTAATAAATTTAGTATTTTAACAAATGCATTAATATCGAAGAAATGATCATAAGTATTAAGAATAAAGATAAATCAGAAATTATGTGATAAATTATCTGTTGATTTTCTAAACTAGACAAATAAAAATAAACATCTTTTTTTCTCTTTTTAGTATAGTAGATACGTATAGATGAACGTACAGAGAACCTTTCACCAAGGGCAAAATTGTCATTCGCCATTTAATGGCTGCCATTACGGGTGTACATAGGTCGGTTTGGTTTGATTTTTCATTAAAAAAAAAACTAAACCGAATTATGTCGGTTTATTAAATCTAAAAACCAAATCAAACCACATAAAGTCAGTTTTTTCGGTTTCGGCTTTAGCCGGTTCTTTCGATTTTTTTTTGTTTTTCAGTTTTTCAATTTTTTACAACTATACGGTGTTTGAAAAAGAGATCAAATATATTTTCACTTACCTGTATGATAAGCTAAACTTAAAAATGTTAAATGAATAGAAATTTTCGAAAAGACGGTAAAATTCACATGAGTACAATTTTTTTTTTTTGAAATATCAATGCTCATTATGTTAATTAATAAGATTAAAGGCTACATGGAAACTGAATACAAAACAAAATATCTACAAAGTAAATTGTTAACTTTGAATTTGAAAAACTATAACAATATAATTGTAACTTCGGATCTAAATACAAAATAAAATAATTACAAATTTTACAAGCCCAAATTTGAAATAAAATATATAAACATTGAAACTATAAACTAACTAAAAATTACATTAACAAAGTAGATTATAAATAATATTTTTTATCTATAAATAAAAGAAAATTATATATATATTGTTTTATTTAAAAAATAAATTTAAAACTGGTTTTGAGAGTCGCCACTTAATTTTTAAGAAAAATCAAGAAAACTGTTGTTTTCAAAAGACTAAAACAGAAAATCTAATGAAAACTTTAAAAGGGTTCGGGTTCTTATTTGCATTTCGGGAAGGGTTTGAAAGCACCTTAAATGCCCGCTAAAATATTTTAACTCATCTTGAATTGCAAAAGTGAACTACTTTATAGTTGGGACCATTTTAATAGAAAAAATAATGAAATATTATCTAAGTGAAGTATTTCATAAACTTATTTATTTATTATTTATTTATTTTTTAAGTCAAGTGAAAGAGGAATAATTTAGTTAAGCGATTAATTCAAAATGGGTGTCTTTTGGGGATTTGAAGTTTCGAGACCTTAATATTAATTTTTAACAAATAAGCACATAATAGCAGTTAAATAGATAGGGAAAGAGAATTTGGGCCCAAATCTGGTTTTCCTGTCCACCTGGGCCAGTATTTGGGCCTATTTCGTTTTGGGACCAAAGACCCAATATTCAACACCTGTCCTAAACTAATCTTTGAATTTTGCTTCTCTTTGGGCCTTTGGCACAACCCTTGTCTCCTTGTAACTGTCCTAGTAACTAACAAATAATACTCCCTCTGTCCCAATTTATATGACTCACTTTCCTTTTTAGTCAGTCCCAAAAAGAATGACACATTTCTATTTTAAGTAACAATTTGCCTATGAAATGTCTTTTTACCCTTAATGAAAATTGAATTTACAACCACACAAATTTCTATCATTCATTTTGGACCACAAGTTTTAAAAGTCTTTCCATTTTTCTTAAAGTTTGTGCCAAATCAAAGTACATCATATAAAATGGGACGGAGGGAGTAATGATTACAATAAATGGGATTAGGCTCAAAATAACGAAATACAAATTTCTTTTTGTGCAAAGAGTGGGCCTTTGGCCCAATCTTTCGATTCTTCTTTGCTTCAGATCCTTTCAACTCCGAGGCCTGTTCATCGATATTTGTAATTGGCTGACTCGAATAAAGGATTTTGGGGCCTCCATGGCTCTCCCGAAATGCAAAGGGGGAGGCGATACGAGTCCATGATGAACTCGGACCGATTTCACATGTGAGAAAACAAAAGTAAAATTAATATAGGTCCATATAATGAAATCAAAGTATGGAAAGTGAGGGATAGGTCCATATAATGAAATCAAAGTATGTAATGGAGGGATAAACTAATTCTATCCTCAAAAACCAAGGACTCTCATGAAAGAGAGCACACCATCAAATTAAAATTTAAGATCGACAAAAAAAAAACTCTTTATCTTTATCACTTTTAGAACCTATTCTAAGAAAACAAAAGAAAAAGAAAAGGCTAAGAATAATGTAAATATCCAAAAATATTGAGCATCTTAGATGTGATTCTTGAGTACACATTATTAAATAAGATTAATACGACACTTTTAACTAATAAAACTCATCACAAACAGCAAGTTGGCAAGCTCAATCTTACAATGATTAAACTAATCTTAACTCAATTTCCAAAGGTTTGTAGCAAACATTAATCTATAAAGAAGATTTATGAACAAGAGTGGACATTTACGAACTAGATAGGCTAAAGAAAAATTGCTAATTATAGTAAATGCATAACAGACAATTCCTAAGCCTAACAGACCAATCCTAAATTGCTAATGATAATAAATGCACATATACATGTTAGCAGTACAACAAGAAACTATCACTTACTATAGCAAAGAAAACCAAAACAAAGTGAACATTAATGGAATCTAAGAAAAGATTAACACGGAGAAATCTCAAACTAAGAAAAAAAATTAATGGAAACTAAACCTGTGGCCATCTCTTGATCATTAAGAGGTTCGACTTATCCAAAAAAATCGCATTCAACGGGTGCCAAATACTTCGAAAAACCAAACATCAAAGCTGGCAGAATCTTAAAAAGAGATGAGACGCGATAGCAGTTTACGACTTATTAGACTAGTATGACAAAACCAAAGAGCAAAAAATAGCAACAATCAGCTAAATCCAGAAAATCGCAAGAAAATATAGCATTCTGAAGCTAAATATTTCACAGAAAACCGATTTTCAAACTCAAAACGAACAAATGACTTACAGCAAATAGTAGCAAATAATGAAGAGGCTGATGCTTGAAAACAAGGTATAGCAAATAAACATAAATCAATGGTATTCCAGCAAACAGATTCTCACATGCCCAGATTCATACTTATAGCTCAAAGTAACTAGCGTATAACAAGATGAACGACTAGAGATTTAAACAAATACGGTTATAAATCCGGTGGCTCAAATTCAAACCAAAACAGACTTTCAATCAAGAGTAGGGGCCAACATAAAAAAAACACAAGAAAGAAGCCAAGAAAACCAACAGCTTGTTCGTTGCACACTACTTGGAATCGAAACAAAGCGTAACTAAGGGAGGGGGCGTTACCTTTTTCCGGGCAGCAAGACTGGGACGAAGCGAACAGGGGGCGAGTTTTACCACACAAACGCGAACCGAACAGCCAATGAGAGACCTGGGCAGCAACCCAAATCCGGACTAACTTTGAAGATCGATGATGATCAGGCTAGACGAATGAAACTCGAACAAAAACTCCTTTCCCTTTTTCGAATGTATTTAGTGTATGTTCTATAGCTATTTTGCTTTGTTGTTCCCTTTCTTAGTTAAAGATTTTCCAACTCCAAAAATCCCCCTCTTCACCGTGAATAAAAGTAGATATATAGAAGGGAAAAGTAGGTTTCGTAAATGAGGGGGAAAAGGATAAAATCCGATTCAAAGGACCAAATTCTAATTCAAAACTCCCAAAAGCTCTTTCACCAATTGAGGAAGACATACTTTCTCTGAGATTTTCGCTCTATTTCGGAAGAGGAAAGGGGAATGGATGGTTGGGATCGATCTCTCGTCCTCACACTCGACGTGGCGCCCATCCGAGCGAGCCAAGGACGCCATAACTTTCTGTTGCAGTTGTACGATTGAAAGGGATGGGAAGAAGAGGACAATAAAAGTGGACGTTGGAACGTCGTTTTGCTCTTCCATATTCATACCGCTTCGATTGATGTTGTTGTCGTCTTTTTGTTGATGACCATGTGAGCATTTGGGTTTTAATGAGGCCGGGTCATGGGTTAAAGGTTGTTGGGTCATTTAGGAGTTGGGCTGAAAGAGGTAAAAGGCCCAACATAATCAATTAAAATTGATTGAGTGAATTGGCTAGATGGCTAAGGTAAGTAATAGAGAATTAATTAACAATTTAGTCAAATTGAGTTAATTAGTAAATTCGACTAGTAATTAAATA
>NW_006238962.1:2546335-2559779 GCF_000226075.1 Solanum tuberosum | reverse complement strand
CCATAATTTAAACTAAACTAATTTAATAAAATACTTACTAAAATTAAAATCTTTTTGAGATGATTCTCGAAATATTTATAAAATATACTAGTTGCATACATAATCATTTAAAACATATATATTATTTAAAATTATAAAAAGTAACAACACTATTTAAAATAACTTCAGAAATATTTTGAATTTTATAAAGTTAATTAATTCAAATCGCTGGGAATTTAAGAAGCTTGAAAATTAATTCCTATTGGGGAGGGTCAAAATTGGGTGTCAACATATATAAATAAAATATTTACAAAATTTTCCAAGCCCAAATTTGAAATAAAATATATAAACATTGAAAACTATAAACTAACTAAAAATATATTAACAAAGTAGATAATAAATTATATTTTTTATCTATGAATAAAATAAAATAATATATATATATATATTATGTCGGTTTGGTTTGGGTTCGATTTGACTTTTTTCTTTTAATACCAAACCAAATCAAGAGTAGTCGGGTTTTTTTTCAACCTCCAAACCAATCAAACCAAACCACAAATCATTTTTTTTTTCCGGTTTGATTTGATTTGTCGATTCGGTTTGACTTTACGATTTTGACTTGTACACCCATAACTGCGATGGTTAACTCTTTCCTCTATGGATAACATAAACAAAAGTCAAATTGACAAAAAATCTTTTACCTTAAAAAAGGAAAACCACTAAAACATATTTTTATCTTTTTGTATATCTTTGCCAAATTAATGCAAAACGTTTGATGATAATTAATACGCCGATAGGATAATTAATTTATCTAATCATCCACTACACTTATTTTCTTGTGTGTGATAAGAACGAAACCACATAATTACGTAATCATATACTATTTTCTCTGACCTTTTTTAGTTGTCATAGTTTTTTTTAAGAGTTAAACGATATGAATTTTAACTAATATTTTAAGATGTATTTTTTCATCGTATTGATCATATGAAAAAATGTTGTAATCTATAATGCTTTTTGTATAGTTTTTGAATATCTAAAATTTTATTTTAAAATATCGAATTAATGTAATTTAATTTAGCTTTGAAAATTAGTCAAGTTGACTCTCGAAAATCGCAACATGACAACTAAAAAGGAACATAGAGGAGGAGTATTAATTAGTATTTGTTTCAAATTAATATCGTTTATTAATGTTTTATCAACTTCCATGCATATATATATATATATTTGATTGATAGCTAAAATAACCTCTTTCAAAAAACAGAAAAAAAAAAACTGGATTTTTCTTACCTTAATCCATCAAAACAAAAGGAAGAAACTATTGAAATTACATTCTTTAAATTTCTTCTTATTTTGTTTTGTCTATTTTCATCTTCTTGAAAATCAAAATTTCAAGAAAAACATGATGGGCGTTTAATTTCTTGTTTTTGATTTTGATTTTCCATTCTTTTTTCTAAGATTGACAAATCAAAATCAAAGACGTGTTACCATAATAACAATACTTTTTCAGGATTTCGTTCATCAAGTTCTTGTTTGATCTGTCGTTGTTACAACCCCACAATATTCGTCTTTTTTGGCATTTGTTTTGCCAAGAATTCTATATTTTCGTCGTATTGTATTCATTTTTTATCTTAAATCATCATAAAGTTTCAATCTTTAGCACATTTTAGGCCAAGATTCATCAAGTTCTTGTTTGATCTGTCGTTGTTAGAATGCCACAATATTCGTCTTTTTTGGCATTTGTTTTGCTTATGTGTTCATTTTTGAGCTAAAATCATCATAAAGTTTCAACCTTTAGCACTTTTTAGGCCAATATTCTTCAAGTTCTTGTTTGATCTGTCGTTGTTAGAACGCCACAATATTCGTCTTTTTTGGCATTTGTTTTGCCAAGAACTCTTGTCTTTTCATCATTTTGAGCTAAAATCGACGTAAAGTTTCAATCTTTTTCACATTTTTGTCCAAGATTTCCAGAAGGGTGTTCACCAAAATCATCAATAACACCACCCTTTAGCTGGTGGGGTGGTAAAGAAACCCAAAGGGGTACCCCTGTAGTAGTAAAAATGGAGAATCCAAATAACTGGTCCATGGTTGAGCTAGAAACTCCATCAGAGGATGATAGTTTCTTGTTAACAAAAGGTGAAAAGGTGAAAAACAAGAATGCAAAACAACTAACATGGGTTCTTCTTCTCAAAGCACATAAAGCAGCAGGTTGTTTAACTTCTATTGCCTCTGCATTGTTCAGTTTTGGTTCCGTTATCCGTCGTCGTGTAGCCACTGGAAAAACAGATTCTTCCACCAGCAATAGTTGGTTCTATTCTTGTATAAAGGTGTTCGTTTGGTTTTCTTTAATCTTATTAGGTTTTGAAATAGCTGCATATTATAAAGGTTGGCACTTTAATACTTATGATCTTCATATTCAGCATTTGTATACATTGGCAAATCCATTAGCTGTGAAGGGTGTTTTTGATTTGCTTTATTCCATATGGGTTGTGGTTAGGGTGGAGTATTTTGCTCCCATTCTTCGATCATTGGCAAATGTGTGTATTGTACTCTTCTTTATCCAGAGTTTGGATAGATTGATCTTGTGTTTGGGTTGTTTATGGATCCGTATATGGAAGATTAAGCCGGTTTTGAAAGATGGTCCGGTGGATCTTGAAGATGGTGATGGTGGTTACTATCCTATGGTTCTTGTTCAAATCCCCATGTGTAATGAAAAAGAGGTAATTTGTTCTGTTCTTTAAAGATACTATAGTCTTTTTCATCTGTTTTGAGTAGAGGGTCTGTTGGAAACAGTCTGTTTACCTTTTCAAGGAAGAGGTAAGGTTTGCGTACACACTACCCTCCATTTGTTGTTGTTGTTGTTGTATTCTTTAAGAATTTCTTGATTTTCCGAATGTTGTCAATTTATTGAGTAGTGGAATGAAAGGGGTCTAAATGGATATTGAGGATTCATGTAGCGAACCTTAATATAGTATGGATTGGAGCGTAGTTGTTGTTTCGTTGTGTTAAGTCTTGTTTTATATGTTTATTGTTTGTCTGAAAATTGAGTGTTGGTTGGCAATTGGTATCAGGTTTATCAGCAAGCTATTGCAGCTATGTCTAGTTTGGAGTGGCCTAAATCGAAATTGTTGATTCAAATTCTTGATGATTCTGACGATTCCACGACTCAGATGTTGATCAAAGAGGAGGTACATAAATGGCAGAAGGATGGTGTAAACATTGTTTATCGTCATAGGGTGATTCGAGAGGGTTACAAAGCTGGCAATCTTAAGTCAGCCATGAATTGCAGCTATGTCAAAGACTACGAATTTGTTGCCATTTTCGATGCTGATTTTCAACCATCACCTGATTTTCTTAAGAGAACTGTTCCTTACTTCAAGGTATTCAATACCCTCCACCCTCTCTCCTTGTGATGATCTTCGTTTCTTGTATATGTTTCGCGTATAGAATCACATTGTGTGTATAGAATACGAGCATGTAGTTTATTTTATTAATTATCGCCTTTTGACTTTGAACTGTAGGATAATGAGGATATAGGGTTGGTTCAAGCAAGATGGTCCTTTGTAAACAAGGAAGAAAATCTTCTAACAAGACTGCAGCACATTAATTTAGCCTTTCATTTTGAAGTCGAACAGCAAGTGAACGGGGTCTTTCTGAATTTCTTTGGATTTAACGGGACTGCTGGAGTATGGAGGATTAAGGCATTGGAAGGTTCTGGTGGTTGGTTGGAGAGAACAACAGTTGAGGATATGGACATTGCTGTTCGAGCACATCTCCACGGATGGAAATTCATCTTTCTTAATGATGTCGAGGTACTTTTGCTCACTCGTTGCTAACTTCTCACAAGTAAATGTTTCTTTAGAATGTAAAAGACTTTCTTGGATCGATCATTTTCAGTGCCAGTGTGAGGTACCAGAATCATACGAAGCGTATAGGAAGCAGCAACATAGATGGCATTCAGGGCCAATGCAGTTGTTCCGTCTTTGTTTTCCTGCCATCGTTGAATCAAATGTATATAGCTCATTTCACTTATAGAATATCCATCTATGATCTATCTATGTATGATAATTCGCGTATTGTCTGACATATTATGCTTTCGAATTTGGTTAATGCAGATAAGCATTTGGAAGAAAGGCAACTTGATATTTCTTTTCTTCCTTCTAAGGAAACTGATACTTCCATTTTACTCTTTCACTTTGTTCTGTATAATCCTCCCTATGACCATGTTCGTTCCCGAGGCTACACTCCCTACGTGGGTTGTCTCTTACATCCCCGCCACAATGTCATTTCTCAATATACTTCCGTCCCCTAAATCCTTCCCTTTCATCGTGCCATATCTCTTATTCGAGAACACAATGTCTGTGACAAAGTTCAATGCCATGATCTCAGGCCTCTTCCAACTTGGAAGTTCTTATGAATGGATCGTAACCAAGAAATCAGGACGTTCATCCGAGAATGATCTTTCCTTATTGGTTGATGAAAAACCAAAACATCAAAGAGGTACTTCAGAGCCTAATTTAGGAGACTTGAAGGAGGAATTTAATAAAAAAGCACGAAAGTCTTCGAGGAAGAAAAAGCACAACAGAATCTATACAAAAGAATTGGCTTTAGCTTTCTTGTTATTGACAGCTGCAGTTAGGAGCCTACTATCAGCTCAAGGGATCCACTTTTACTTCTTGCTGTTTCAAGGTATATCATTCCTTCTCGTTGGGCTAGACTTGATCGGTGAACAGGTTGACTAGTCGAAGAATATCAATAGGCTTCATGGGGATATACTATCTCAGGACTCAGCTCAACTGTCAAATCAAAGACAGGATAATGCTGAGCCTGGCATTGGCGCGGTATGTAAATTTTGAAAAACTGGGGTAACTCTGGAGAGATGATGGCTCTATTGCCTCTCCTCCAAACGTTAAGCCTCTCCCAAACACCAAGATCATCAAGATGTATTGGAACAAATAGTAGAAAAACGCGTAACAATATATATTTGAATACAGAAAACCATCAAGAATGATGATAATATTCCCCCTTTATGTCCTGTTTTACATTTGGATTCTTTTGTTCTTTTTAGTACATTGTTTTGTAAGTTGTAGAAAGTTAAAACACCATAGCAGCATACATCTTTTTTCTTCTACACAACAATAGTAATTGTAGCAAAAACTTATATGTCTTGTAAATAAAGGATTGTTGTACATTTTCACAGAAAACTTTGTCTTTTGTATCTATCATGTAGCAAAAGAGCAAATTATGTTTCTTGATAACATGTCATGAACCCACACTTGATGCCTTAACTTGACAGATCTGTTATTCATGTAAGCAGTATAATTCCGATATGCTTCCCTGTGCATATAGTTTTTCAACATTAACTTGACAGATCTAAACTTCTTAGCTTTTCTATCAATATAAGTCATGAGAGATACTCACCTATTATAGAAACGTCTGTAAAACATGTCGAATTTAGGTTCCCCAAAGAGAACATGAGTATGATTTTCTTGTCACTCCGATGATTATTATTTTTTAATTTATAAAAAGTGTTTTTTTCCTTTAATAAGTCTTAAACAATATGAATATGAATTAACAAGACCTCAAAGTCGATACTAAATATGAGTATTCTGATATAGTTATTCATTGTCACTACCTCCACGGATAGGGTAATTTGCACTCTTCCTACCCTCTTCAGATGTGTGTTAGCCGTTTCTCAAGCTCCCTCTCCGAAATGAGAAACTAAATATATCTCTTCCAAACGTATATCAACAACAATAACTACTCTCGTGGACTCATTTTAATTGAATAAAAAATTATTTTTGATTAACACCCGTTATCTTAAGTTTTGAATCGAACGTTTCGAAATAGATTATTTAAATAGTGGCATTTATTTAAAGTATTTATGTAACTGCTTTGGCTGCTGAGCATGAGAACCGTTATGTATGTGCCTATTTATGTTTCTTTTTTTTGGCTTTTCTTCGTGTCTAAACAATAAAATAAAGTGGTCAGTTATGAGTGTATTTTTAGAATATTATTTTTATAAGCATTCTCTAAATTTAACCTTCAAATAATAGAAATGTACATTTTTGATTTCTTTACTTATGAATATTTTACAAATTATTATGATTTTTTTTGTTCCATTACTCAAATAAATATGTGTTATGTTAAGTTTGTATTGCTACTCTTAGACTATATATATTGTCCAAATATAGTTATTTTTCTAGATAAGATACAACAAAACACGCTTTTTAATTAATTAATGCTAAATGTGTTAAGTCATATATCACAAGGTCTAAAATAATAAAAAATTATTAAAACAATTGAACGATCAAAAGTGCTATTTTCCATATTAATTAATTTTAGTTAGGGATATCAGATGGGGTTGGACTAAATTTATACGGATAAAATGTGATGAGTTAATAAATGTGACCCACCAAAAGTTATTTATGTTGAAATGAGTTCAGAAGTGGGTCATAATCCAACTCGTTTAATTCTAACCCTTCCTAGAAGCTTCCACATTTTTGCTCCTTGATGACTCGAACCCATAACCTTAGAATTGAAGGTAAGAGAGGTTTACCATCCGAAAAATTAACCCCTTTTCTAAATTTTAATTTCTTGTTTCTTTTTTTTATAAATTTTTAAGTAACTATTTTTGTAAAATGGATCACCATTTTGATTAGAACACATAGCCAAATGGATTAATTAATTTAATTGCTCTAAGGATTAAAAAAGACACACCAAACTAACAAAAACATATGTAAACATACTAGCCTAATTAACGCCCTAACCTCAAAAGCACAAAACAAGGAAAACCCCCACCAATTATTTTCCCTTAATTGTGCTCTTCGTGTATTATAAGTTTGTTTAATTTACAAACCAACATATTCACATTTTATATTTATATATATTTTAACTAATTAATCAATCACGGAAATAATATAATTTTAACTAATTAAAAATACTCTATTTTTGCTTGATAAACCAAGTCATGCATTTATCTAAGTGTTAATTTGTCATTGTTTCTCCTAACTTCTTCTTAAGGTCACACGTTTGATCTACTCATTCTCTTGATGTAGACATTAAGAAGAAGAAAAAAGGTATATAACTAACGTCGAAGTTAGGGGCGCAAGATGTTCATTTGGATCAATATTGACGTCAGAATTCACAAAGGAGGTTTAAAATATAAAGAAATAATTAAATTAACACACCAAGAAATTAAAGAGGATTCAGTATCCAGAAAGTATCTACTGTATATACATAAAAAATAATTTTAAAAATATATAAATGATGTAATTTTCTGTCGAATGAGGTTCAAACAAACCCCGTGAAATTTTGATTTCGTCGATGTCTATTATATATATATATATACTAAGGGCTCGTTTGGTTTGGAACAAGTTATCACAGGATTGTTATCCCACCTTCAATGTGAGATAAAATTAACACTACAATTCCAGGATTACTAATCCTGAAATAAGTTATCCCGCGATTTTATATCCCAACCTTTATGAAATAAACTTATCCTATAATTAATCTCGAGATTAGTTATCCCTCATCCCTCGTGCCAAACGAGCCTTAAGTGTTTGGTTAATCTTTTCCCCCTATTTTCATCATCTTTTTCTGTTAGTAGTTTTAGAGTACCTAACGTTTTTGTAATTTACTCACTTTTTGCCCTTCACGTTTTATGTACTTCTACCAAATGAAATATTTGCGGCGTTTGCCTTTAAAAAGCATAAAGTATATGATTTATGAAGAATCCCTATATATATAAATTCATAACTTATATTATTCATTTCTTCATCAACATATATTAAAAATTATCCCCATAAATTTCATTCTGTTGATTCAAAAACATGAGTCATGTTAATTACAAGGACAAAGTTCAATTCAAAGGAGTTATTAGTAACAAGGTGACACAAACAAAATTAGAATATGATCATCATATTCAATTTTCTTCCAAAAACACAAAGGATTTAGATTTTCATGGCATGAAAGTTCCTCCACCACCATGTTTTTACGAGCGTCCGCCGCAGTTGAGGAGTTCATCATCAAGAAGAAGGGGTTTCATCATCAAGAAACAAGATGATGATCCATTTTATATAGCATATAAAGAGTGTACAAAGACTAGTAGTACTTCAAGAAAAGGCAAGTTTTTTGGTGGTTTAAGCAAGGATGATTTTTTTATTGGGATGAAGAAGAAGAATAAGGATTATATGTCTAGTGTTTTCTCATGTAAACATTCATGTAGTGTGAGAGAAGATAGTGTTGTTATGATCAACTTATCACATATTCCTATGTCAAAATCAATAAGGGAGAAAAGAGGAATTCAGAGTCCTCAGACGATGACGTGATATACCATCAGACCTTTCTATAACAGTTATTATAACAATTTATTTTCATTGAAACAGTCAAAAAGTATTTGGACAAACTATATCGTTATACAAAAGGTTGGAGTGTACTTGTCTAATTTTGTTCCCTCTCTATGTACTATGCAAATTGTCTTACATTTTGATCTATATGAAGAGAATGACCTTCCTCTTTTTTAATTGAGTACTTATATTTTGCATGATATCTTAGTATAGTTGATTGAGAAGAGAAAATAATGGAAATTGTCCCTCATTTTATTGATAACAAAAATTGCCGGTCGTTTTTTTGAACAATTCTTTAATAATGACACACTTTTTTATTTTTTATTTTTTATTTTTGTAATTTATGAACTTTTTAATTTGTGACCTAAATATCCCTTTTGAATAAATTGAAAATGTTAGATCATGACCTATAATTTTGTAAGTTATTGCAAATCTTAGACTATAATTTAATATTCTATCTAAAATTGAATAATACATGAGCAAATATCAAACATATGAGTCTAACGTTATTCGGAAGGATAATTTTTCAAAAATTATATTTAGCAATAAAATTTATCCAACGTGAATCCAATTATTAGTTGTGTAAATTATTGCAAAATGATATTCCCTCCATTTCCTATGTATTGTCTTGTATACTAGAAATAGTAGGTTTTCCAAATGTTTATCAATTTAAGAGATCAACAAGAAAATAATTTTTTTATTCAATTTTGTCCTAAACATTAATTATTTTAGACTTAAATTATAAGGAACATAAATAAATTTAAAAAAATAAAAATAAAAAATGGGGGTAAAGGAAATATAGGAGGGGATTACAATATGAGGAATCGATTAATCCTAACCAACAAGATGAAAGTTCAGATAGCCAACAAACTGAATTACTAAAGTTCCTCCGAATATATTAGTCAAATTATACTTCTAATTAATTTTTCTTAAGAATTGTGTAAAATCATATCCTAACAACTAACTAGAAACAGAGGGAAAACGTATTAGATCCATCTCAATAATTCTAACATGCAATTCCCAAACATAATGGATCATATAATAAGGTCAAGTTTGTATTTTTAATTGGATAAAAATTTATTTAAATGAACTTCTTTTCCAGGAGGTGTGGAAAAGAAGTATATGGGAAAAATAAATAAATTAATAAGATTAGCATGCACCAACATGCCACATGCTCATGTAATTAAACTAGTATTAGTATATATAAGAACGATTTATGAAAGATTTAATCACAATTATCAATTGTTTAAATTATTGCAAAATGATCTTTATTACATTCATCTCAAGAATTCTCACATGCAAGTTCCTAACATAATGGATCAGTAATCAGGTCAACTTTATATTTTTATTTAGGTACTAACCAGAAAGCACAATTTACTCCTCATTAATCCTTCTTAATCAAACATTGAGAAAAGACTCATGACTAATGTCATTATTTGTTAACTGAAATGTCATAGATGAGCCAAACTTTAATGGATGGCATAGATGAGCCTTTTCTCAAAGTTCAATGACATATTTGAGCCTTTTTTCTTTAAAAAAAATTGTAATTAATGACGTGGCTGAATCATAATTGACCACGTATAAAAAATGATTTTGCAAAATCAGAACTATTTTTTGTTAACAAATAATGGCATGGATGAGCCTTATCTCAAACGAAATGACATAGATGGGCCAAACTTTTAACGGATGACATAAATGAGCCTTTTCTCAAAGTTCGATGACATATTTGAGTCTTTTCCCTTTATTTAAATGCACTTCTTTTTCGAAAGTATATTATTTTAAAAATGGAATGCCAGAAAGAAAAACACGTTGTGAAGAAATAAATAATAATAATAATAAAAAATATATATATTCATTATTATAATCCCATGCTAGGGATCAACTTGTTCTTACTAGGGTCTATAAATTAAAGCCTTCGATAAATAATGAGATATACCTACAAGAAAAATTCCTAAAGTGTGAAGTTTTATTTATTTTTCCTTATAACATACATGGCGTTGCTTAAACATGGTTCCATTTTCACTATTCTTTTCGTAGCAACCATTCGTAAGTATTCATTTCTCTTTATTCATTTTCATGATACATATATGACGATATTATTTTGAATATGTTATTATTGTGAAAATTTTCAGTAACTATATGTTGGTCATCGAGACAAGTGATAGCGGTACGAGAGGTTAATAATGATTTATCAGGACTCGAGAGGAGACTGCTTCCACAACTGCAAATTAATCATTGGTTTACTTGTAATAGGTTTTGTCATTCCCAATCGGATTGCAGTGATGGTTGGTATTGTAAAACATGTTTAAAACATTCTACACGTTCCTTTTCAACATGTGGATAAAGGGAAATTGGTTATTAGTGTCCAAATGCAATAATAAGAATAATAATAAGGGATAAGACACGAGTATCCCCTAGATTATGACCGAAATTCCAGAGACACACCTTAACTAATCTAAGGTCTTATTATCCCCTAAACCCATTTTTTGTGTAATTTTGTACACCTTTTGGCTTACGTGACACACTCCGTGACACCACTTAAGTGAGGCATGTGGGAGATGATTGGAGGCCACGTAGGCCAAAAAGGTGTACAAAATTACAAAAAAAAAAGTTTAGGGGGATAATAGGACCTTAGTTTAGTTAAGGTGTGTCTCTGGGATTTCGGTCATACTCTAGGGGGATACTAATACCTTATCCCTAATAATAATAATAATAATAATAAGCTATGATTTCATATTTGTATTGATGAAAAATAAAACAAAGTCAAGTGAAAATGACTTAATTTCTATTTAGTATTATGCAATGTATTTTAATTTCTTTCTAGAAATTAAATTACAAGTTTTATTTCCTTTGTATTTCAGTATAAGGACACTATTAATGTATCCCTTTTGATGAACTTGTTAATCAATAAGATGTTCAAGACTTGTTACTTCAAATGAGCATATTTTTTATTTGTTTGGTTTTCGGTTTAATTAATGAGAAAATGCCTATAAAATAAATATATAACTTGTCTAATAAATTTGACTCGACTGTAACTTTACAAATGCTCATAAAATAGAAACAATAGTAACAAACATGAAAAGAACGACACAAATGTAACACAGAGAAATTAAGAGGAATACAATTCTTCCTTTAGGTTTTAACATTTTGTATGATGTGAAGTTGTAAATTCAAAGTCATTGTAGCGTGAATCGAAGGCTAAAGGACAAAGACAATCTTTATGTACATGTAAAAGTAGTAAATTACTATAGTCTTAATGGTTATCGGTTTACGAATAGCCCAATATTAAAAATCAATACCGAATCGATAACCCACTATTCTTTTTATAAAACCATTAAAAACTATTAACTCAATAAATCAATAACACTTTTTTTCAGTTCAATTTATCGATCGATTCGATTTTTTCATACTCGTAATGCAATGTACATTAATTGGCCATATTTTGAAGTAGAAGACAGGTGATAGTTGGAACCAATTTAACTTCTCAAATTGATAGCTGAACTGACAACGTAAGACTTAATTGGAATCACAACGATTTGATACTATTTACGTTTATTTTTACGTATTCACTATATACTAAAAATAGATAATTCACATCTATTTATCCAATTTGAGTTCCTTCGGTTACTTTTATTTATTTACTATATTAAAAATAAATGTATACATTTAATTGTTCAATTTAAAAAAAAATAGAGAAAATTCTTCATTTTATACCTATTTTACCCTTCGAGTACTCCCAATCCATATATATTTACTTGTTCAAAAGCCAAATAAATCAAAATTGCCTTCTTATTTAGTGTCCATGGATTAAGTCCACCAACGTCACAGTCCTTTGTATTCTAACTTAGCTAGTACACTAACCATATTAATAAATTGTGTGGGCCAGATTTTTTAAATCGATTTATTTTTGAAAAAATATATTTTTGAATAATAACAATTTATGTTTACGTAATCAATTTTAAAAAATAATATTTTTGTCGGTATTAGAGAAGAATTATTCATATTTGGCGAAACTTTCATAAAGTATTCATGGAGAAAATATATTTTTTCAGATTTTGCTACTATTGACAAACACTTTTTCTCTAAAAAAAAAATTAATATTAGAGCAATAATTTTGCGTTTGACAAATCTTTTAAAAAGTGCTTCCGGAAAAAAGCTATTTTTTTAAAGCTTTTGCTAGTATTCACGAATAATTTTTGTTCTTAAAAAGGATTGATCAGACACATTAACTCTATAAAATAAGCATTTTCTTATAAGCAATTTTAGACTTCCGTAATCAAACAGATTATAGGTTGTATATATTCTACCATTCGTGTAATGAATTTTATATCATCATGTCACCTTTTGTTTATTTATTCTAGCAGATATTTTTTCCTATTTATAAATAAAATTATAAATCTATATATATATTAATTTTTTTTATCCATAAATAGTATATTATTTCAATGACATGGTTACATGATAATATAAAAAAAAAAACTTAAAATAACAATATATATATATAGAAGGGATAAGGATCAATTATTCCTAGACTATGACCGAAATCCCAAAAACACACCTTAACTAAACTAATGTCCTATTATCCCCTGACCCCATTTTTTTTTGTAATTTTGTACACCTTTTTAGTTTATGCAACATACAAACATCTCTCACGCACCTCAATTACGTAGAGCCACAAAGTGTGCCACGTAAGCCAAAAGGTTGATAAAATTACATAAAAAATGAGTTCAGGAGGTAATAGACCTTAGTTTAGTTAAGATGTGTCTCTGAGATTTCGATTATAGTCTAGAACATATATATATATATATAACTTACTTCACTACAACAACCCCTCACATCACAACAAACAAATTTAAACAATCTCATGACTCATCCTCCTACCTTTTCCACATATAGGGTGTGTTTGGTATGAAGGAAAATATTTTTCGGAAAATGTTTTCCAATTTTCTCATGTTTGGTTGGGTTAAATGTTTTCCAAATCAACTCATTTTCCTCAAATTTAAGGAAAATGACTTCCCTTCAAAACTTAAGGAAAACAATTTCCAAAACTCTCTTCCAACTTCCAATTAAAAAAAAAATTGTTGAAAAAATCAATTTATTTGGTCCCTACCCTCAAACCA
>NW_006238962.1:2489912-2545457 GCF_000226075.1 Solanum tuberosum | reverse complement strand
TTTGTTTTTAAAAAATATTTTCAACTTCAAAATTTCAATTTTTCACCCCTACCACCCCCCACCCCACCACCAAAAAAATTTAAGTTCGCTTTTAAAAAATATTTTCAATTTCAAAAATTATTTTTCTACCCCATTAAAAATAAAAGATATTTCTCAAAAAAAAAAATTCATTCATAAATCAAACACTAAATATCTTTTCTGGAAAATATTTTCTACTCAACAACCAAACATGAGAAAATAAGTCAAAAATCAACTTGTTTCCATGGAAAACATTTTCCTTCATACCAAACACACCCATAGTCTTCTAACTTTCCTCTTCATAACCATCTATTCCAATTATTCCAAATAATTGAATTTTCCACAAATTTCTCCTTCTTCATACATATATAATATCTAAGTTGAATTCCAATTTCCAAACACACATACAAAAGGTGAAAAATGAAGAGCAAAGTGAGTAACATGAACAAATTCCTTCGAATTCTTGCATTACCATGGAAGGTTTTAACAAAAGCAAGAGATTGTTACGTGAACAACATGATAAATTTCGCGGTGGTGAATCCTCAAACATTGCCAAGGAGTTATAGTACAAGTCATGTTAGCAACTATGAGAGTGAAGATTATAAAGAGTTAGTTAGAGTAGCATCATGTAGAAGAAGCATGAGGGATATTAATTTGGACTTGAATTTTGTGATGCAACAACAAATAAGGCAACAAATGTCATCAAGGAAATTAGTGATGAAAAGGAGTTGTAGTGTGTGAATGGCAAGAATTGATGAATAGAATCCTAATTGTGTTTTAGGAGAATATGTTATGGTGAATTTGAAGTGTGTGCGGGGAGTAGAGGTGAATTCAAGATTTAAACGTGATGGATTTAACTTTTAAGGTTTTTTTTGTATTGAACTTATAATTGTAGTTTTGAATAATAAAGTCGATAATATTCAATATTTATATTTGTCTAACGATAATATTTCCAAAGCTTCATTAGTATAAATTTGTGGACATTGAGGGGTGACAAATGACCCCGCAAAAAATAATAGCATCTGGAAGTCATTAGTCTGTTATTTTTTGTGTAATATTTGATCCAATCACATAAGCACTAGATCATTAGACCTGACAGTTGTTCGCTCTTTGATCAATGAACTAGAATCCTTCAAAATTTGTCATTCCCATATCTAGAGAATGGTTGAACTCTTGTTTGAGCCTTAAGTGTACGTGGCTCCGCCACTGGGGTGACTCAAATAACTCTGAATTAGTTGAAGAGTACGACAAAGCTTCACCAATAAAAAGAACATCTTCCTTCAATATAAGTATACTCTCTTTTGGGCGGATCTTCCATTTCATGTTTTCTATGGGGACACTATTTAGTTTCTGTCAGTTTCTCAAGTTCGATATACATATATATATATATGATTTTTTTCAAAGTTAATGGATACACGTGCAACCCCTCATAAACACATGTGGATCCACCGTTGGATTAACATGTGCTTTCTTAGCTTTCTTGTACCATAGAAAATCTTATCCAAACATGCCACGTGGAGTATATTATATGGTGTGAATTCATTAAAATCACCTAAAATCCTCAGAACTTACCAATTATTATTTCATCAACAATGTTTCATCTTCTTTTCCTTGTTACTTTGTTTGTACATGTACAAAGTGTTCCTCAGAATAGCTCAATTGTTGAATATCTTCCTGGTTTTGATGGACCTCTTCCTTTTTATCTTGAGACTGGGTAATTTTCTTCTCTTTATTGTCTCTATAATTATCTATATATACTGCTATGTGTCATCAATATGAAGCTTTAATTTTACCTCTTAATTTCTTGACTAGTATATATAATCTATGTTTTTTCATGTGTCATGTTCAACAGTTTTATTATGATATATCTGAGATCATAAGGTTTTAAAAGCTTTAGAGCTTGTTCGAGTTAGTTGATTGTAAATAATGAATAAATTTTAGGAATTGAAAAATATATTAATTTTATTAACAAATATTTATTATTTATTTGAATAAAAGTGACAACTTATAATAAACAATTGATTTGATGTGTTTGGTAGAAGGTGTTGGTGAGCTTTTCTTTTGTTGTTAAAATGACGAAAATACTCTTACAATTTTTATTTTCTTTATAAAGAAAAGAAGGAGCGTGAATAGGAGAAAGTTAGGAATTTTGTTTTGAAAAAAATATTTTGAGAACTAGAAAAAATATCAGATAAAATAATTTTAAAATGTGATCAAACAAATAGTGTTTAGATTTTGACTTATAAGTATTTTGGTTGGTGACCAAATGCGTAAATAAGCCCATAAGTGATTTTAAGTCAAATAGTCTTTTCTAACTACCTCATATAAATTAAAACATGAAAATTTCTTTTAGCTTTTGAAGGGCAAGAAATTGATGAGGTAGTAGTAATAGTATTTTCATAACATAATACCTATATACTAGTCTCAAAAAATTGTTGAAGTGATGAATTTTTGAAATTTTCAGATACATTGGAATTGGTAAATCTGAGGAAGTACAACTATTTTATTACTTTATTAAATCCGAATCCGACCCGAGAAAAGATCCGCTCTTGCTATGGCTAACCGGAGGGCCCGGTTGCTCTTCCTTCACAGGGTTGGCGTACGAAGTAGGTAAATATTAAATAGATCAAATTTAACATGTGATAGCATGTTAGTTATATCAGGTTACCTAGGTTCATGATAATTTTTTTGTTTAGGTCCATTGGATTTTGGCCAAAAGGCATACAATGGTAGCCTACCAATTCTTGTTTCAAGTTCATATTCATGGACCAAGGTAACACAATTTATTTTTATTTTTTCTTCATCGACATACATATATTTTCTAGTTCGCGAGCATATATAATAAATGTTTTCCTTAAATTTTGTAGTTCGCGAGCATACTTTTCTTGGATCAGCCTGCTAATACTGGGTTCTCGTACGCAACAACTTCAGAGGCGTGCAAGTGTACTGATCTACAAGCGTGCGACCAGGCCTATGAATTTTTAAGAAAGGTATTTGATAAATTGTACCAAATTCATGAACTATCTATCATCAGGCTGAAGATGAGCCATAAGGAAATGAAGACACTAATAAGTAGCAATCAAAAATAACATAGATGTATTGTGAAGTAACACGCGATTTATTATGCAGTGGCTTATTAATCATCCAGAATTCATTTTGAACCCTTTCTATGTTTCTGGGGATTCATATTCAGGCATTACAGTTCCAGTTATTGTTCAACTAATATCAGATGGTAAGGACCAACGTAACTAATTATGAATGTGTAGTAGCATCAATATTTTCTGTTTGAAAATGCAGGAATTGAAGCAGGAAAAGAGCCATTAATCAACCTTAAGGTTAATTTTATATTTCTTTCTTTCAAGATATATCAAGCACGGAAGAAAATATTGTTTTAATTAGATGGTAATATCCTTTTAAGGGCTATTCACTTGGAAATCCAGTAACATTTCCTGAGGAAGACAATTACCGAATTCCTTTTTGTCATGGTATGGGGCTAATATCTGACGAACTTTATGAGGTTGGTCCATTCCTTATTTCATAATACATTAACTTTGTATCATACAAACACAATGACACAAAAATGATGATAATTTGGATCTTGTTGTATCAGTCGTTGAACGAGTTTTGCAAAGGCGATTACATAAACATAGGTCCTACCAACAAACTATGTGTTGAAAACTTTAAAATGTTCAAGAATGTAAGCTTACATTCCTTTTTGTATTTGTTAACATTTTCGAATTGGTTTTCAAACTTAGGTATTACAATAATATTCTTGTAATGCAATTTTGTAGCTTGTGAGTGGTATAAATGAACAGCAAATACTAGAGCCTTTCTGTGGAAAAGACTCTAACCGACCACACCAATTGTCTAGTGAAAGAAGGTCTCTTGAAGAGGATTTCATCTTTCAAAAATACGATGACCTCATCTGTCGAGAAAGTCGTGTAAGTCCCTCAAATGTTACTTCAAAGTATGAATATTCAATAACTTCAAATTTTGGAGCCACCTCAAAAACTCGTACACATAATGATCAAAGTATATATGCAATAATCAATCTCGTTGTATGAAAGAAACATACGTCCTGTTTTCCTTGACGAGTTACATAAATACAAGGTAATTATAAATATATATGTATATACTTTCTGATTATAGGTCGCCACACGCAAGATTTCCACTTATTGGGCAAATGACCCGAGAGTTCAAGAGGCTCTCCATGTTAGAAAGGTATTTCAATTCGTTTTATTTGTATATGTATAGTAAATGTTGCTAAGAGCTATATATGGGGTTCGAGATATTAAACGATTTTTTTTTGCGTTCTTCTTTGATTAGGGAACTATAAAAAGACCATGGCTGAGATGTAGGAATAGTATTGTGTCTACAAGTTACACAATTACTTTCATGAATAGTATACCGTATCATGTAAATCTTAGTTCAAAAGGTTATCGATCACTTATATACAGGTCTAATACTTTCACTCTATGATAATATTCAGTTGAAGTTACTATATATAGTATATACATAACAATTTATTTTTTATTGAACAGTGGTGATCACGACATGGTTGTTCCTTTCCAATCGACACAAGCATGGATAAAGTATCTAAATTATTCAACTATTGATGATTGGCGTCCATGGATGGTTGATGGACAAGTTGCAGGGTATGATTATTCAAATTTTACTTCCCTAGATTTTCATTCAAATTAGATAAGACTATACAATTTTCATGAAATTCTTATATATCTTTGATTTGTAGTTACACAAGGTCTTTCTCAAATCATATGACATACGCAACAGTAAAGGTAAAAATTTTGTACACTCTCGTTTATATATTTATATATCTTGATTCTCAAACTTAATAGTAAAATCGTCTAGTGCTCATATTCTCATATTTCTCAAGTGTTTTTTTTTTTCAATTAGGGAGGAGGACACACAGCTCCAGAGGACAAACACAAAGAGAGCTTCCATATGTTTAAAAGATGGATAGCCCAACAACCTTTGTAATCTTTTTAGATATATCATGTCCGTAATGAATTAATATATGAATATTTCGGAAGAAAAAGAAGAAGAGGGAGAAAAAACCCTTCTACTCTCTCCATTTCAAATTAATATATGAATATTTCGAAAGAATAAGAAGAAGAGGGAGAAGAAACCCTTCTACTCCCTCCATTTCAAATTAATTGAATTGTTGAGACATTTTTCATTTTTCAAATTAACTTAATTGTTCAATTTTGAAGACTAATTTTAGAATGTTCTTTCAATTTTACCCTTCATTAGTTAGCATTGGAATTAGTTATTAATTAATGTTTAGTTATTTTAATCATAAATTTGACAATAATTAATAAGGGTAAAAATGAAAAGTTATGCCTAATTTATGTCTTAATTTTCTTTTCTCAAAGGGTGTGAAACACCTCAACAATCCAATTAATTTGAAATGAAGGGAGTAATCTTTAATTAATTTCATATTTATTTCTTTGAATTACCATGAAAATATAACTATACCTCTATAAGCCTTTGAAAGTTGTGAATTGTCTAAATCACACACATATAGTCAATTGTTTAGCTTCTCATTTACTGTAGAATAAAGTATCTCAAATAGTATAGTATAGAAACAGTGAAAAATGATACACATATTAAGAAATCGATAGTTTTATCAATTCATTCCTTAAAGAACTTATTTGAAACTTTACAAAACAAAATTCCTAACTTTCTCCTATTCACGCTCCTTCTTTTCTTTATAAAGATAATAAAAATTGTAAGAGTATTTTCGTCATTTTAACAATAACAACAAAAGAAAAGCTCAGGTAGTTGACATATGAGTAATAAAGTAATACGTCAACATATATAGATCCTAATCTTAAACGAAAAATCATGAAAGTACGTGACGTGACATATGAGTAACCACAATGTCGCCTTAAAGAAAATCCATGATAGCCGCATCCTCTCCCCAGCCTATGGTTATGGGAGTGCCAAACATTAGTTCTAATCCAGAAGCAACTTATGTTAAATTCAATCCAAACTGGACAAAACTAAAGCTGAAATCTATAGATATCGTCATTCATGGAGAATTAACCTACAATTACAATATTCACAGTGGAAGAGATAAATCAATACACTATGGAAGAAGGTCTACATCAAGCTCTAGTTTTCACATGATCCAATTAATATGCAAGAGGTACGAAAGTTGTTGATGATGTGAGGCTTGGCAGTATATATACCGGAGAAAAAAGCATTAATAACAAAAGTGGAAAAAATGGTTTTCTGCAGATTGATTCTAATATTGTTCATGATGTCCATTCATCAAGGATTAAAGTTGGAGCTACTGAAACAATGGAGAAAAATTTGAATGAAAATCAACTTTCTTTGACTACAAATCCCACTCTAGCTAGTTCACATTAATGATGAGGGCCAAAATAATGCAGCTACAATCGCCGCGGCGTTGACAATAGATTATGACGTAGTGCTTTTTGGAAAATCAGGACATCCTTTGGTAATTAACGCAACCGTTGAGTTGGCATTAGATCCCATGAGTGTGAAGGTAGTGGCAGATGGAGTGAAACATGATGCTCCGGGTGTTGAAAGTGTTGAATGCTTGGTTGACAACATGTCGCAGCAGGTCAACAATGCCAATAAATTTTTTGAAAGTGATGACGGAACTAATTCAATCGCCTTGATGAATGCCAACAGTACAGGTAAAGGAGTGGAACTGGTACATAAATCTAATTGGGCTGTGGTGACGAAGAAAAAATCTCCAAGTATTGGAATTGGTTCGCTTATTCGTAACCGGTTGTAGATAGTCAAACTATGAATTCAGGTGCTCGAGAAATTGTTCCAAAGGAGGTCTCGTGTTTTAACACTTTTGATGCTCTTACGAATAATATTGTGCATGAGATCAATTCATCTCAAGTTAACTCTACAAATGAATTAGTTATTTCTAAGGAACAATAGGGTGCGACAAGTACTCCGAGGTGGGGAGATATAACAGATGAAGAGGAAGAGCAAGTCAATTCCCCTCCTATGCAAAAGAAATTGAGCCCAACAGCTCCTGCTTTTGTGCCTAGTGGTGCCAAGTTAGTAACTCCCCGACAAGGTTTGTCATCATCAACAAATGTTGTTGCAATCTTAAGTGATCATTTGGGGAGTTCTAATATTAAAAAATTGGCTTCTCTTACACCTATTAACACTAACAAACAACTACAATTTGG
Source organism: Solanum tuberosum (assembly GCF_000226075.1). NCBI lineage: Eukaryota > Viridiplantae > Streptophyta > Magnoliopsida > Solanales > Solanaceae > Solanum > Solanum tuberosum. The sequence goes on along the minus strand of NW_006238962.1, from coordinate 2,538,240 downwards.
TTGTAGTAGTACTTTGTCCCCAAATAAATTTGCTAATCTAGATGATGAGGACATCTATGAGGAAGGTGAGGAAGAGGAAATGTTGGATTATTGTTTTGCAATTGCAGCTAGGAATGCTGATATTTCTCCTAGGCATCAACGCAACAACAAAACGAAGCATGGAAGAAAGCATAGTTGGGATGGTAAAGTGACTGAGGAGTTTGTTCCAAGGCACCTACCGATGCGACTGGCGAAACAGAATCATATGATAGTGTCAACAACTTTAACAAGATCCAATAAAGCCAAGAAGTGATGAACTACCAAGTGTTATTGGACAGATTTGAAGAAGAAGACAAGAGAAACATACCTCAAGTTCCTTTAGAAGGCCAATCTATCTTTTTGGTTCATACATTTGTAAAAGAAAGTTTGAGGTTGATAACTCAACTTTTTCCTTGGCTTTTATGATTTTTTATTACTTAAGAATCCTCACTTGTAATATCATCATAGAGTGTATTATAAATTTTATGATGATCATAGAATATCTAGTTCTCTCTAGCTGGTATTTTCTTCATGATTGTTAATTAGTAGAGGATAGGTATCTCATTAGGATTGGTAAGGAAGGCCTAGCCTCCCTTGCTTGTACTTAATCCTATTGAGACTTTTTTATGTTTATTATTAATAAAAAGCCACTAGACCACTGTCTAGTGGTATAAAAAAAAGAGTAACCACAGTTACAAATTAAAAGAATAATTATTGTCTATGCAACATTTATGATATGAAATGAAATAATCTATCGAGATAAGTCTTGATTACTTGAAAGAACAGAAAAAAAAAACATATATCCTACCAACAAACTATGTGTTGAAAACTTTAAAATGTTCAAGAATGTAAGCTTACATTCCTCTTTGTATTTGTAACATTTTCGAATTGGTTTTCAAACTTAGGTAATACAATATATTCTAGTAATGCAATTTTGTAGCTTGTGAGTGGTATAAATGATCAGCAAATACTATAGCCTTTCTGTGGAACAGATTCTGACCGACCACACCAATTGTCTAGCGAAAGAAGGTCTCTTGAAGAGGATTTCATCTTTCAAAAATACGATGACTTCATCTGTCGAGAAAGTCGTGTAAGTCTCTCAAATGTTACTTCAAAGTATGAATATTCAATAACTTCAAATTTTGGAGCCACCTCTAAATACTCGTACACATAATGATCAAGTATATATGCAATAATCAATCTCATTGTATGAAAGAAGCATACGTCTTGTTTTCCTTGACGAGTTACATAAATACAAGGTAATTATAAATATATATATGTATATACTTTCTGATTATAGGTCGCCACACACAAGCTTTCCACTTATTGGGCAAATGACCCGAGAGTTCAAGAGGCTCTCCATGTTAGAAAGGTATTTCAATTCGTTTTATTTGTATATGTATAGTAAATGTTGCTAAGAGCTATATATATGGTTCGAGATATTAAAAGATTTTTTTGTCGTTCTTATTTGATTAGGGAACTATAAAAGACCATGGTTGAGATGTAGGAATAGTATTTTGTCTACAAGTTACACAATTACTTTCATGATTAGTATACCGTATCATGTAACCCTTAGTTCAAAAGGTTATCGATCACTTATATACAGGTCTAATACTTTCACTCTATGATAATATTTAGCTGAAGTTACTATGTATAGTATATACATAACAATTTATTTTTTATTGAACAGTGGTGATCATGACATGCTTGTTCCTTTCCAATCGACACAAGCATGGATAAGTTATTGATGATTGGCGTCCATGGATGGTTGATGGACAAGTTGCAGGGTATGACTATTAAAATTTTACTTCCCTAGATTTTCATTTAAATTAGATAAGACTATACAATTTTCATGAAATTCTTATATATCTTTGATTTATAGTTACACAAGGTCTTTCTCAAATCATATGACATACGCAACAGTAAAGGCAAGAATTTTGTACACTCATTTATATATTTATATATATTGGCTCTCAAACTCAATAGTAAAATCGTCTAGTGCTCATATTCTCATATTTTTCAAATGTCTTTTTTTTTTCAATTAGGGAGGAGGACACACAGCTCCAGAGGACAAACACAAAGAGAGCTTCCATATGTTTAAAAGATGGATAGCCCAACAACCTTTGTAATCTTTTTAGATATATCATGTCCGTAATGAATTAATATATTAATTATTTCAGAAGAAGAAGAAGAAGAAACCCTTGTAATCTTTAATTAGTTTCGTATTTATTTCTTTGAATTACCATGAAAATATAACTATACCTCTATAGGCATGTCACACCTCGAGCCTACACCCTGGATGTGGCCGACGCTTGAGAACCATTGTTGGCCCCAGGCGAACCCTTAACCTGGCTCAACTCTCAGCGGAAGACTTACTCAACAGTAGATAAACTCAAATGAAAGCTTTAACTCAAAAGTCTCACTACTTAAACTCAAAATATTTAAAAATATTCAAACTGGCAACAAGGGCAACTCATGTCTCAACATTTAACAAAGGAAATGAAAAAAGACTCATGAACTACTACTATCTATTTATCTATGAAGCCTCTAATACTATGAGGGATGTCGGGACAAGACCCCCGATCATCCTAACAAAACTGAAATAGACAAAAATAAATAAGGGATCCTCCGAAAGCAATGAGGCTTACCAATAACTCTGAAACTACAATTGGTATCAATGAATCGCCTGTTGATAACCCTGATCTCCTGTATCTACATCATGAAACGATGCAGGCCAATTGGCATCAGTTCATTAAATGTAGGAGCATGTAAGTGGAAAGCTAAAGCATGACATAAGCTTGAACTGGAACTGAAGAAACAACTTACCTCGTCTCAACTCAACTCAACCTCAACTCAGTCTCAACTCATTTCAATATAAAGCAGTGATAAAGATACAATATAAAGAAAAGCTTTAAAAAAAATAGTAGATAGTAACTCAATGTATTGAAAAATACAATAATAACTCAGTTTGTATGTAAAAATGCAAAATAAACTCTGTTTAGGAGATTCTCTAATCGACAACCATCACTATGAGCTATGTGATGATCCAGCGTCTCGCCCACGCTGCCAGAACTGTCATATACCTTTGCCGGGGTATAGAACTCCTCAACTAAGTGGATCCACTAAGCTATGCTTAAAAAGCAATAAAGAATCATCTAAAAAGTATGACCCTTTCTACCCACGTTGGCTACATGGTTTATGGGGGCTGTGAGTTATTTGAACTCTCCCCCATATCGGTGCTCAATACTACTCTCAAAATATAACTTAGGTCATATGTTTTAAAGAAAACATTCCTCATCCTCAACTTTGAGATTATTATTCCAAAGATTTCTCTAAAAAGAGATAGTACTCAAAACTGCTCATGAACTTTTTGGGAAATCGATGTTTCCTCTCATCTTAAATGTAAAAACATTTACTCTTTGGGAATACTTAGTTCCCACATATTCATTTTGAAAAATGAACTCAATTTTACTCATCCTTCAACTCAAGTACTCAAGTCTTAAAACAAGTTTTAAAAAGATTGAAATAAAGATTTTTCAAAATGACTCGGAATAACTCTCAAGACTTAACTCTTAACTCTACCTTGAATTCATGTTTGGCGAAACTTTCAAAAAGTACTCATGGAGAAAAAATATTTTTTCAGATTTTGCTACTATTGACAAACAATTTTTTTTTAAAAAAAATTGATATTAGAGCAATAATTTTGTGTTTGACGAATTTTTTAAAAAGTGCTTCTGGAAAAAAACTATTTTTTTTAAGCTTTTGCTAGTATTCACAAATAATTTTTGTTTTTAAAAATGTTTGATCAGACACATCAACTTTTTAAAATAAGTATTTTCTTATAACCAATTTTAGCTTTCAGTAAACTTAATCAAACAAATTATAGGTTGTATATATTCTACCATTCGTGTAATGTATTTTATACCATCATGTCACCTTTAATTTATTTATTCTAGAAAATACTCTTTCCTATTTATAAATAAAATTATAAATCCATATATAGTTTTAAATTTTTTTATCCATAAATAATATATTATTTCAATGATATGATTACATGATAGTATAAAAAAACATAAAATAACAATATATATATATATAAGGGATAAGGCTCATCTATCCCTAAACTATGATCAAAATCCCAAAGACATATCTTAACTAAACTAAGGTCCTATTACTTACCCTCCCCCCTGTTGAATAAATGATTCAAACAAAAGAAGAGAAAAGTTATTGCAGCTTTCTTTTAGTATTTTATTGGACTTTGACTTAGTCTAGGAAAGTTGTAAGTTGGTCCTTAAGTTTCTCTTTTTTGTTGAAAGCACTACTGAGCTAGTGCTCTTTTAATTCTGCATTTTAGTTGGGTTGTAAGCCTATTAAAAAGGTATCATTGATGATGAAGATAACAAGAAACAGAACCTTACAGTTCAAGAACACTTTCTGCCTGCTAGTTTTTTTTTCCTTTCCAATATTTTGGTTTTTAAGTGAGCTTGAGATCTGTGTTCTCCAATATTTGTGGTATCAGAGCACGCTTAGATTCAGGTGACCTATTAACAGAAAAACACCATGGCTTCCAATGAAAGTTCTCTAAACATATTTCAGCCAGTGATGAAGATAACAAGAAACAGAAGCTTACAGTTCAAGAACACTTTTTTCCTGTTAATTATTTTTTTTCCTTTCCAATATTTTGGTTCTTGAATGAGCTTGAGATCTGTGTTATCCAAAATTTATGGTATCAGATCACGCTTAGATTCAGTCGACCTATTAACAGAAAAACACCATGGCTTCCAATGGAAGTTCTCTGAACATATCTTAGTCAGTCATACCTATTTTTACGGGACAAAGCTATTAGTTCTGGAACATCAAGATGAAGACTTTATTTAAGTCTTAAGATCTTTGGGACTTGATAGAGACTAGGTATGCAGATCCGGATAAAGCGTAGCGACTGAAGGAAAACTGAAAGAAGGACGTAAAGACATTGTTCTTTATTCAACAAGCAGTCCATGAGACAGTGTTTTCCCGAATTGCAGCAGCCACCACTTCGAGGCAAACATGGAGAATTTCGCAAATAAAATTTCAAGGCTCATCAAAGGTAATAGTTGTAAAACTTCAAATTCTTCGACATGTGTTTGAATCTTTAATGATGAAAGGAAATGAACATGTGCAAGATTTTGTCTAGAAGAATGGCTATTATTAGTCAAATGAGGTCATACGGAGACCAAATAACTGATCAAACTGTTGTTGAAATATCTTTAAGGAGTTTAACTCCTAAGTTTGATCATGTTGTGGCTACAATTGAGGAGTCCAAAGATTTGTCAAAATTTTCATTCGATGAATTGATGGGTTCTTTACAAGCCCATGAGGCAAGGATAAACAGGTCAACAAAAATGCAGGAAGAAAAAGCATTTCAATCTAAGGTGGAGGCACCAAATTCAAGAGATCATGAAAAGGCACCGACAGGAAGAGGACGGGGCATGCATTTCATGGAAATAGTCAAGGTTGAGGTCGAGGCAAAGGCTTTGAACAGAGATACTTCAATGAGAAAAGATGCAATAGAAGTAACAAACAATGTCACCTCTACAAGAAGTTCGGGCATGTGCAAGCTGATTTCTGTTACAAGGAGAAACAAGCGAATTATGCAGATACAACTAATGAAGAAAGTAAGTTGTTCATGGCTTATCGTGATACTAATGTAGTTGCAGGTGATATGTGGTTTGTAGATAGCGGCTGCTCCAACCATATGTCAGGTATGAAGTAAATCTTCAAAGAACTTGATGAGACACTAAAATTGACTGTCAGGCTTGGTGATAACAATTGTCTTCAAGCTGAAGGAAAAGGAACAGTAGCAATAAGAAACATTCATAGTAAAGTAAAGCTTTTTCATGATGTTCAATTTGTTCCTAGTTTGGCCCATAATTTACTGAGTGTTGGGCAACTCATGGCTAATAGATATTCAATTCTGTTTGATGATGGAGCATGTGTTATTAAAGATAAAAAAAATCAGGCCAAACAATGTTTAATGTTCTCATGGCTGAAAACAGAATGTTTTCGCTAGAAATTTCAAATGTGGAGAACTTTGCTTTGGTAACTTGTAACAACTCAAGTTACCACACAACAAGGATATATATTATAATTGCTGAAGAACACAAAATACAGTTGAGAAATGGAAATGACTAACGTCCTTACAACGAAACTGAGAAAACTTAACAAGAGGGAAAGAAGATCAGAAAATATAGAGCTAGATAGAAGTAGATGTGAAACTTAGACTAAGAAGGGAGATAAGAGAAAAACATACTCTTTTCTTAACAATTTGCATAATCCCCAAATCACATACCACTACCCTTTTTGATGGAATCGTCCCACACCCACTTCTCAACCCGGATCCAAAATTAACCTGACCCTATTGCTTGTTCTCGGCCCAATATCTCTTGTCAGCCCAATAACTACTTTTGTGACCCTGATATCCACATTAGGCTGGACTAGGTTCATAACAATACTCTCGTCCTTAATAAGAACCTTGTCCGCTTGGTTCGAGTAAGAAAATCCAATAACAAAGAAAAGTGATAAACTAGATATAGCTATGAAAATTTCCACTGGTGCAAAGGCCTCTGGTTGGCAGGTACATTTGGATATCATAAGGAAATCAATAGTTTTGTATGCGCTAACAACACCAGTGCATGTAATGTTGTTCACAACGCCTTAAAAAATGGACAAGAATCATATGTACTTTTTAGATAGAAGTACAAATATAATTTCCTTGACGAGTTACATAAATACAAAGTAATTATAAATATATATGTATATACTTTCTGATTATAGGTCGCCACACACAAGCTTTCCACTTATTGGGCAAATGACCCGAGAGTTCAAGAGGCTCTCCATGTTAGAAAAGTATTTCATACGAGCTTGTTTCAAAGTAGGTGATGGTTGTGATTCTATGATTGTGTTATGTATGTTTGTTCTTGCTTCATTATGATACATGTATGATGATTGCCATGAAATCATGACTTAAATGTATGATTTTAATCATGTACTTATGATTGTGATTGTGGTGTGTTGAATGGATCTGTTGCCACGTTCCGACATAACTAACTTTGATCAATTGCCACGTTACGGAATAATTATGTGATCGATTGCCACGTTTTGGGATAAACATTAGATCGGGTACCACGTTCTGGTATACTAACTGTTTGGGTTTGGGTTTCATGAGAGGACCAATGACTTGTCATAATTGTGTATATTGTTGAGCATGTGATAATCGATATTGTATATGTTCGGTATTTTGCATGTTTATAATGTTGTATTGACTTATGTATGTTGCACTTAGTGGGATAACCGCGTGATCCAACCAGTACACTTTGGTTGTGTACTGATATTGCACTTGCTCTTATTTTTGTTAAGTATAAGGCATCTTCAAGCGGCTACTGACATACCTCGCTTAAGAGATCAGTTATAGTTTGAATTCAAGGGTGAGTCAATTCTTCCGGGCTGCCATGAGTTCTCCTTTCTATGTCCACCATTTTTGGACTTAGATTATGTTCTAGTTAGTTGATTAGTTAATTAGATTGGAGTTGCTTTGGTACATTGACTTTCAGGTTTTATGTTATTTCTTTCGCATTGTTTAGTTCTTGTTAGACTTTTGTTGGAGTTTATGGGAACTCCCTATTTATTTCCTTAGTATTTAACTTGTTCCCGTACTTAAATGCCTTAGTTTTAGATTAGTTGCTTGGTTTGGGTTGTAGTAGAGGTTCTCCCACTAGAGAGTTAGTGTGGGTGCCAATCATGACGGTCGGGGTCGTGACAAAGTTGGTATCAGAGCCTAGGTTCGTTAATCTCGATGTACCAAATGAGTATAGTAGAGTCTTGCAGAACGGTATGCGGACGTCTTTACTTTTCCTCGAGAGGCTATTGGACTTTAGGAATTCTCTCTATTTTTTCTTGTCTTCTTTCGTGCTATAACTTGATTCCAATTGGTATCTAACATCCTTCACTCTTCTGTCCGCAGATGGTTAACACTAGATACAACGGTGTCAGGCCCGTAGCTCCCGTTAATGCTCCAGCTGAAGAATCTGCAGCGAGAGGTCGCGGTCGAGGCAGGGGTAGAGGAAGAGCTAGGAGTAGAGGCCGTAGAAGGGTGGCACCTGCTAGGAATGAGGTACCGGTTGAAACTGTTCCCAAAATAAGTCCCCTCCAGTACATCATGAAGAGGTAGAGGAGAATGTTGATGTTGAGAATGTTGAAGAGGTTGGACAAGAGGAAGAGTTGCAGGCTGAGGCTACATGTATTCCTCCCATCGACCCAATGTTAGCTTAACAGATCATGTCATTTTTGAAGGGATTGGTTGGACCTAGAATGCTTTCATCTGTGCAAGCAACTCAAGCTCCCGCTAATCCCTCTGTTGCTATCACTACTCCCAATATGGGTGGAAACGTAGGTACTCATGCTTTATTCCGTCTTTTGTTGGGTTCATTTATGACTGGTAATGAGTATGACATGCTGACTAAGTTTTTGAAGCTTAAGCCTCATGTGTTTCTTGGTTCTGAGAATGAAGATGCTTATGACTTTATCTTAGATTGCTATAAGATGCTTCATAAGTTGGGAATTGTCCATCAGCATGGGTTGAGTTTGTATCTTTTCAACTTCAAGGTGAGGCTAAGCAGTGGTGGAGAGCTTATATGGAATATAGATCTTCAACTTTACCTCTACTTATTTGGACCAAATTTCATGCTCTGTTTCTAGAAAAGTATGTGCCTAGGACTTTGAGAGACTGTAAGAAGGATGAATTTATGGCTTTGGAGCAAAGTGGTATGTTTGTGGCTGCTTATGAGCCCAAGTTTCATGCTTTGTCTAGATATGCTACTCAATTGGTGACTACTGAGGAGGAGAGGATCTGCTTATTTATTAGGGGACTGAATTTTAAGTTGCAAGTATTATCTGTTCATATGACTTCTGTAGGGAGTAGCTTTAATAATGTAACATATTATGTTAAGAAACTGAAGGGGGTGAATAGAGGTGTGCAAAAATCGAATCGACCAATAAACCGAACCGAAAAAAGTGTTATTGGTTTATTGCTATTGGGTTAATGGTTATTTAATGGTTTTACAAAAAAAATTATTGGGTTATCGGTTCGTTATTGGGTTAACCGATTACCCATTAAGATTATAATAATATTTTTTAGTTATATATATATATAATATTAAATAAAAAAATATTAATATAATTAGTAGTATATTAGACTAAAAATATAAAAACCCTACGCAATAAATAATAATTAACACTACTTAACACTTAACAGACTCTCCTCTCTACTTTTAGTTATTTAACCTTTAGGTTTTACTTTTTAGGATTACTTATTTACTTTAGGTAGGTCAAAACTCAAAACCTAAAGAATGGTGACGACAAGGATTTACGAGTTGCGACAACGGCAAGTATTGTAAATATTTAAAATTAACCAAGACTTTGTTGAGATAACCCCCGTTTGGGATGATTATTTTGATGTATGCATATCGCGTCAAATTATTGGATAAGTCATATATTTATTTTGAAAACATTTTCTTATTGGTTAAACCGAAAACCGAACCTTTAAAGACCTAAAACCGATAAACCGAAAACCGATAACAAATATCTTATTAGTTTGGTTATCAGTTTAGCATATTTAAAAACCAAAAATCGATAAACCGAACTGATAATACTTAAAACCGAACCAAACCGACCGATACACACCCTTAGGGGTGAGGCGAGACGATCAAGCTAAGGCCTTGGCAAAAAGGGCCAAGATTTCAGGCAACTTCCAAGGTTCTTATTCGAGAGGTTCAGGGAGGACAACGCATGTAGCCAAGCCAATTCAGTCTGTCATGCCCGTCTCTATAGGTAATTACTCAAGAACTCCATCTCATCATTTTCAGGATATCCAGGGAGTTGCGCCTTCGACGGGCGGCATACCATCTTTTGATCGTACTTGCTACAATTATGGAGAACCTAGGCATATGAAGAGAGATTGTCCACACCCACGTGTGTTAGATTCCACGCAGCAGTAGTCTAGAGCAGTGGTACCCGTGAGGAATGGTAATAACAGTAGAGAACGTCCACAGGTAGGCGATGAGATAATCAACGAGGCCGCAGAGTTATGGGTAACGTGTAACCAGGTAGGGAAGTGGCTCGTCAAGATGATAGGGCTCAATGTTATGCTTCTTCGGGCAAGAATGAGGCAAAGACGTCTGACGCGGTGATCACATGTACTATTCTTGTCTGTGACCGGATGGCTAATATGTTGTTTGATCCGAGTTCTACTTATTCATATGTATTCGTGAAATTTACCTTAGAATTTGATATGATTTGTGATATTTTTTATGCCCATATTCATTTTTCTACCCCAGTTGGAGAGTCAGTTATAGTTACCCATTTCTATCGTGCTTGTCCTATTTTGTTTATGAGTTTTCAGACTTGGGCTGATTTGGTGATTTTGCATATGATTGAATTTGATATAATCTTAGGCATGACTTGGTTGTCCCCACTATTATGTTGTGTTAAATTGTAATACTAAGTCTGTAACTCTAGAAATTTCGGGAAGGGAAAAACTAGAGTGGAAGGGGTGTACAAGCTTAAGCAAGCTAAGATTATATCCTCCATTCGGGCTAGTAATTTAGTAGAGAAGGGTTGTTTGGCTTATTTGGCTCATATTAGGGATGTTGAGATTGAAGCTTCATCCATTGAGTCTATTTTCGTGGTGTTAGAATTTAGAGAAGTGTTTCCTAATGACTTGTCTGGTATGCCTCCAGATAGAGATATAGACTTTTGCATTGATTTAGAGCCTAGTACTCGTCTCATTTCCATCCCTCCATATCGCATGGCACCGGCAGAATTAAGAGAGCTTAAGCCTCAAATCCAAGAGCTTCTCACTAAGGGATTTATTCCCCGTAGTGCTTTCTAATGGGATGCTCCAGTTTTGTTCGTTAAGAAAAAGGATGGTAGTATGGGAATGTGTATAGATTACCAACAATTGAATAGAGTCACTATTCGAAACAAGTATCATTTGCCTCGAATAAATGATCTCTTTGACCAATTGCAAGGTGCAACAGTTTTCTCTAAGATTCGGTTACCATCAACTTAAAATTAGGCATGAGGATGTGCCCAAGACGGCGTTTAGAACTCGCTATGGGCTCTAGGAGTTTTTGGTTCTGTGTTTTGGTTTGACTAATGCGCCTGCAACTTTAATGAGTTTAATGAATAGGGTGTTCAAGTCATTTCTTGAATCTTTCATCATAGTCTTTATTGATGATATTTTGGTTTATTCGAAAAGTGAGAAAGATCATGCCGACCATCTTCGTATTATTTTGGGTATTCTTAGGAAGCAAAGATTGTATGCTAAATTTTCTAAGTGCAAAATTTGGTTGACTTCGATTGCATTTTTGGGACATGTAGTTTCAAAATAAGGGGTAATGGTAGAGCCTCAAAAGATTGAGACGGTTAAGAATTGGGTTCGTCCTAGCTCTGTGACGGAAGTTAGGAGTTTTATTGGGCTCGCTAGCTATATCGTCGATTTGTGAAGAACTTTGCTTCTATTGTCACTCACTTGACTAATTTGACCAAAAAGGATATACCATTTGAATGGACTGAAAAATGTGAGGAGAGCTTCCAAAAGCTCAAGACTCTCTTGACCACCGCGCCTATCCTAACATTACTAGTGGAAGGTAAGGATTTTATTGTTTATTGTGATGCTTCACATTCTGGTTTGGGTGATGTGTTGATGCAAGATAAGAATGTTATAGCTTATGTCTTGCGTCAATTGAAGGTGCATGAGAGGAATTATCTTACACATGATTTAGAGTTGGCAGTGGTAGTGTTTGCTCTTAAGATCTGGCGACATTACCTCTATGGTGTTAAGTGTGAGGTATTTACTGATCATTGTAGTTTGCAGCATGTGTTCACTCAAAATGATCTAAATTTGAGACATCGAAGGTGGATGGAGTTACTTAAATATTATGATGTGACCATTCAATACCATCCGGGAAAGGCTAATGTGGTGGCAGACACTTTGAGTCGAAAAGCGGTGAGTATGGGTAGTTTAGATTGTTTAAGTATAACCAAGCGACCTTTGGCTAAAGAAATTCAGACCTTGGAGTCTAAATTCATGCAATTGGGCATCTCAGAAAGAGGTGGGTGTTAGCTAGTATTGATGTAAGGGCCACATTCATAGAGCAGATCAAGGCCAAACAATTTGAAGATGAAAATTTGGAGGAGATTAGAAAGAAACTGTGATTGGTAAGGCACAAGAGACCACTCTTGATGCGGATGGTGTGCTCAATTTTAAAGGGAAAATATGTGTTCCTAGAGTAGAAAATTTGATTGATAAATTGTTGGCATAGCCTCATGGTTCGCGATATTTTATTCATCCAGGTGTGACCAAGATGTACCGAGATTTGAAGTGAATTTATTGGTGGCCGGGCATGAAGAAGAACATAGCGTAGTTTGTGGCAAAGTGTCAAAATTGCCAATAAGTGAAATATGAACACCAAAGGCCCGCAAGTTTGCTTCAAAGATTGTCAATTCCGGAATGGAAGTGGGAAAAAATATCCATGGATTTTGTGGTTCGTCTTCCCAAGACTTTGGGGAAGTTTGATTCTATTTGGGTAGTGGTTGATGGATTGACTAAGTCATCCCATTTTATTTCGGTAAGAATAGATTATAATGTTGAACAGTTGGCTAAAATTTATGTGAAAGAGATAGTGAGGTTGCATGGGGTTCCCCTTTCTATTATCTCAAATCGTGGTACCCAAGTCACATCTAAGTTTTGGAGGAAATTGCATAATGAATTGGGTACATAACTCACTTTTAGTACAACCTTTCATCCACAGACAGATGGGCGGTCAGAGAGGACTATTCAAGTGTTAGAAGACATGTTGAGGGCATGTGTGATTGATTTTGGAGGGCATTGGGATAAATTCTTACCTTTGTGTGAATTCTCTTATAACAATAGTTATCATATATGGCTCCATTCGTGGCACTTTATGGGAGAGGAAGTTAATCACCCATAAGATGGTTTGAGGTTAGAGATGTGAAACCATTGGGGGTTGATTTAGTGAATGATGCTCAAGATGAGGTGAGAATTATTCAAGCTAAGCTTTTAGCAGCCCAGAGTAGACAAAAAATGTATGTGGATCATAAGGTAAGAGACATGGCGTTTCAATTTGATGAAAATGTTCTTCTTAAGGTATCACCCATGAAATGGGTGATGAGATTTGGTAAGAAGAGTAAGTTAAGTCCTAGATACATTGGTCCACTTGAGATTCTTGAATATGTAGGACCGGTGGCGTATAGATTGGCTTTACCTCCTAATCTATTGAGTGTTCATACAGTATTTCATGTGTCCATGTTGAAGAGGTATCATGGTGACGGGGATTATATCATTAAGTGGGACTCAATTGTGTTAAACAAGGACTTCCAATATGAGGAGGAACCGATTGCAATTCTTGATCGTGATGTGCACAAGTTGAGGACCAAGGAGATTAAGTCTGTGAAGGTTCAATGGAAGCATCATCCAGTTGAGGAAGCTACTTGGGAAACCGAGAGGGACATGCGAGAGAAGTATCCCCAATTGTTCGTCGATTCAGGTACTACTTCATTTCTTTCTTAGCCTATTTTTTTTCCTAAGTTTTTTCACTCGGGGATGAGTGATGGGTAAATTGGTATCTATTGTAACGACTTGTTCCCGTCGTTATAGAAAATCCAACGGGGGAAAATTTGGGGCCGAAAAACTTTTTCGTAGTATTTGGATTTTCCCAACCTAGTCCAGATTTGGATGAAATCAGAGACTTTGAGGTGTAGGAAAATATGGTAACAATTGGGTGAGTTGATTTTGATTTTGATCACATGAGTAGTTAGATAACTCGTTAAAGAACCCGTACGACTTTATGGAATTGAATTAGGGCGAGTAGAACTCCCAGAATTGATCTTAGCGTAAATGGTATTTTATGATCGTCGTTGATTAGAGGTGTGTTGTGAAATGGGTGTCTTGGAATTCTTTAAATAGCTCACTAGTTCGTGCAAGCCGCTTTGGCACTGGGTTTTACCGCTTTGGCGGGGACGCTGTAGCGAGGTGTTGGCCGCTGTGGCGGGCCAGGCGCAACTTAAAGTCGTAAATAAACCCCTAAACGACCTTATTTGACACTTTTTTATTTTTAGAGCTAAGGAACGAACCCCAGGTGACTCCTACTCGTTTTCACCATTCTTGAGGCTAAATGTAAGTTTTTCACTCCCCGAATCCGTTTTTTGATATGTAAAACGTAATAGAATAGGTGAATATTGATGGGGGAGGGTTTTGTTATAGATTTTATGGTGGAAACAACCCCAATTTGGATAATTAGGATCATGGGTTTGATTTAGGGTTCATAAAATTGTTTGTAATTCGAGTAATTAATGATTGTTTATTGATTCCTGTATTATATTGATTGTTTCTAGACCAAGAACAAGCGGAACGAATCCAAAAAGGGAGGATCAAGTTTCTTAGGGTTTCAAGGTTGTTTCGAGGTAGGTGATGGTTGTGATTCTATGATTGTGTTATGTATGTTTGTTCTTGCTTCATTATGATACATGTATGTATATGAATGTTACGTTGCATTATTGATCACACTTGTTGTAAATGAGATAGATGAATGATGACTGCCATGAAATCATGACTTAAATGTATGATTTTAATCATGTACTTGTAATTGTGATTGTGGTGTGTTGAATAGATTTGTTGCTACGTTCTGGCATAACTAACTTGGATCGATTTCCACGTTCCGGCATAATTATGGGATCAATTGCTAGCCCTGTTCCGGCATGATTGTGGTGTGTTGAACAATCACTGTGGTTGTGTATTGATACTGCACTTGGTCTTATTTTTGTTAACTACATGGCATCTTCAAGCGGCTACTGACAGACCTCGCTTAGAAGATCAGTGATCGTTCGAATTCAAGGATGAGTCAATTCTTCCGGGCTGCCATGAGTTCTCCTTTCGTCTATGTCCACCATTTCGGACTTAGACTATGGTCTAGTTAGTTGATTAGTTCATTAGATTGGGGTTGCAACCCTTCTTATTTAGACTTGTTGAACTTTAGATTGTTTTGGTACATTGACTTTCAGGTTTTAGGTTATTTCTTCCGCATTGTTTAGTTCTTGTTAGACTTTTGTTGGAGTTTATGGGAACTCCCTATTTATTTCCTTAGTATTTAACTTGCTTTCGTACTTAAATGCGTTAGTTTTAGATTAGTTGTTTGGTTTGGGTTGTAGTAGAGGTTCTCCCACTTGAGAGTTAGTGTGGGTGTCAATTACGACGATCGGGATTGAAATTTCAAGTTTTGAATTCTACCCATTTTCCCCCCTAAATCAACCCTATTCTTCATCTATTTAAGGTTGTTTTGTCTTTATTTTTTAGTGGTTAGAGACAGCTTACATTGGGTTGGGGAAATTTTTGACAAGAAACAAAGGGAGAATATTGAAAAGATATAGAGAAGAGAGGCATAATACAGTTATATAAAAATCCATCAGAAGGTTCTCTTTTGGTTTTCTAGTGGTTAGGCTAAAGGTTTCCAATTTCGAATTTCCGTCTCAAGCTTCTTTGCTTTGTTCGGAATCTCTCGAAGTCGGTAGAAGTTGTTGTCTCCTTGCTTGTCTCGTCTCAGCTCGCTGCACTTCAAAAGGTAGACTTCGTTTCAATTCCGACTCTTTAGTTAATGTGTTGTTTTGATGAGCTGAAGCTCATTTGTTGATTTATTTATCTTCATTTCTCGACTGCCTTCATTCTTATCGATTCATTGCTTATGTAGTAGCCGAGTGATTGAGGTGGAGTTGGCATCTTGGTTGTTTGAGACATAAGGCGTGCTCTTGTGAATGTTGTTGTTGTTTTCGTAAGTATTAGAGGCAGAATCTTAAGCTAGTCGATGTGGAGTTTGTATGTTACATTATTTATTGTTTGTTGGAGGCAGTAGCCTGTTCTTCCTCCATTTTTTTTTTTAAAATCCTTGATTTGTTAGTCTCATTATCATCTTGTGGCTAGACTTATGTCTTATAAATATGCTAAAACATGTCTATCCTTTCCCACATTCCTTCATTAATTTGCAGGTGTTAAAATCCCTTCATTGTTCATGTCTGGGAATTATGTGAACTCCTGTCTTATCTTATTAATATTATTTTGATTGATTTGTGCATGTTAAAGCATTTAGGTTCATTTTTGTATCACATAAGTTATTTGCTATCTTGCTTAACTGCATGAGAGCATAGGGTGTTCACCTTTACCTCATTATTAGGAGTTCACTGTTGGTTAAGAAGGAAAAGATTGTTTATGTGTATTACTTTGTCAAGATAAGTTAAATGTTGTTTATAGTAGACTGTTTCTAGGATTCTAGTTTTTTCATAGCCTCATGTGTTCCGTTTTGAAGTGTAGTTTTATCGTTTCATGTGATGAGAAGCATGTTTTGACCCATTTATTTTCTATTACTTATTATCACTAGAATATATTTGCTCTTTTAATTGTTTTGTTGTTGGTTTATTGTTGGGTGTGATAGGTTTATTCAAAGCCACATGACCACTAGTTGATCATGGCTTAATTATTTCAAATTGGAAATTTTAGGATGGGGCATTAATTTATCTATTGCTGAAGCTTTGTATCTGCTCAATTTTGACTATAGGCTTAGTTTGTTTAAGGTTATTGAAATGTCATAGATATGGATTTAAGGCCCTTATTGTGATACCCCTTGTCTTTTTACAATGTTTAAAATTGAACTGCAGTAGTATATAAGTTCAAGTTACTTGGCATTTTCTTATATTAAATCATGATTCATTACTTATTTATTCTCGTTCTTTGTGTTGCATAAATCTGTTCGAGTTCACCACGAACTCCTATTTCCTTTTTCCGCACTTCGAGAGAGCCATAAAGGCTCAAATCCTTTCCTTTCGAGTCGACCAGCCAAATGGAATCAAAGAATAAATCCCCGAAAATTGATGTACAGGTGTTCGGAGCAAGTTAAAGGGTCGGATATGCATAATATACAACGATATACATCAGCCGTATATGTTGTATATTACATTGAAAATGAGGCAAAAAGCCTTCAAAACTTGAGATAAATGGGCCAAAGCCCATCTTTTTTTGGGATTTTTGTTAGTTTTAAGACAGGTACAAAATGGGCCAAAGGTCCAAATCATAAATTAGGCCCAAGTATTGGCTCAGGCGGACAAAATCAGACTTAGGCCCAAACCTTTCCTTTTTTCTTTATTTCTTTTTTTTTTATTGTTATTGCATTGACCTTGAAAAGGCATATGACAAGGTGCCAAAGAATGTCCTCTGGAGGTGCTTGGAGGCTAAAGGTGTCCCGATGATTTATATTAGGGCGATAAAGGACATGTACGGTAGAGCCAAGACTCGGGTTAGAACGGTTGGAGGAGACTCGGAACATTTCCCAGTTGAGATGGGGTTGCACCAGGGATCAGTCCTTAGCCCTTTTCTATTTGCTTTGGTGATGGATGAGTTGACGCGGTCCGTTCAGGAGAATGTCCCATGGTGTATGTTATTTGCGGATGACATAGTACTGATTGATGAGACGCGGGACAGAGTTAATGCGAGGTTGGAGGTGTGGAGACAAACGCTGGAGTCCAAAGGGTTCAGGTTGAGTAGGACCAAAACAGAATATTTGGGGTGCAAATTCAGTGATGCATTGGATGAGGCAGATGTGGATGTGAGACTTGCCACACAGATCATTCCTAAGAAAGAAAGTTTTAAGTATCTTGGGTCTGTAATCCAAGAAAGTGGTGACATCGACGATGATGTCACACATCGCATTGGGGCTGCTTGGATGAAATGGAGGCTTGCCTCTGGAGTCTTGTGTGATAAGAAAATCCCGCCTAAACTTAAAGGTAAGTTCTACAGAGTGGTAGTTAGACCGTCCTTGTTGTATGGAGCGGAGTGTTGGCCAGTCAAGAACTCACATGTTCAGAAAATGCATGTTGCGGAGATGAGGATGTTGAGATGGATGTGTGGGCACACTAGGAGCGATAAGATTAGGAATGAGGTTATCCGGGAGAAGGTGGGAGTGGCCTCTGTGGTGGACAAGCTGAGGGAAGCGAGACTGAGATGGTTTAGACATGTGAAGAACTACACATTACCAAGGACATGACTCTAGATAGGAAGGAGTGGAGGTCACGTATAAGGTTGAAGGCTAGTAGGGTTAGCGTGTTGTCTTTCCTGGCGAGGGTATGGGTTGTTAGCGTTTGTAGTAGTCTTAGCCTTACACTTGTAGTTCTTGTCTGTGATTCCTATAGCCTTATGTTGTTTACTGCGTTTCACTTCTCACATTATTTTCTTGATGTATTGCCCCCTTTGTTGATTATGCACTATTTTTCTTATTGGATGTTATGCTTTATATAATTCTCTTCCTGTACTTGGCTTTGTTACACTTGAGCTGAGGGTCTTCCGGAAACAGCCTCTCTACCTCCACGAGGTAGTGGTAAGGTCTGCGTACACTTTACCCTCCCCAGACCCCACCTAGTGGGATTTCACTGGGAATGTTGTTGTTGTTGTTATTGCTTGATTATGTGTTTAAGTAGTTTTAAGGTTTCATAATTCAATTCCCCAAAGGATAGCCATTTTGATTTAGTTATCCAAAATTAAATATCTATTTTTTACTTGACTTTCGAAAATACTTTGAAATATTTACTTAGGCATATTAGATATCTTTCCTTTTTCCCTCAAAATGTCATCAGTATTAAGAGTTTGTTTATCTTTTAAAATAATTAGTCAAATAGTTAATTACCGGATCATCGCATGTTAGCAAGCATTTTGGGTGCTTTCAAATCCTTCCCGAAATGCTAATATGAACCCCGAACCCCTTTTAACATTTTTAGATTTCTGTTTTAATCTTTTGAAAAAATAGTTTTCTTGATTTTTCTTTAAAAATTAAGTGGCGACTCTTAAAACTAGTCTAGTATAATATTTCAAATAAAACAATATATATGCATACTTTTAAATGTGGGGTGAGTACTTCTACTTCCTATATATATACTTATTTTGAGGTTATGTGTGACTTTTTCCTGTCAAAATTAAATAGCAAAAAGGGTGTGCTTGGTATTGTGGAAAATATTTTTTAATTTAATTAATCATAATATTTTGAAAAAATATTTTTTGTTTCTAGGATTATTTTTTTTAGTGAAAATTGTAAAAACAAGTTCCATAAATGGAATATCAAATTCATTGTCTATTGTTCGACTTCAGCGAAAATGTTCAGAGCACCATCTTCATCAATTATCTTGATGTCGAAAGGAAAGAGAATAGTGTCTTACTTACTTAAAAGTAAAAAAAATAAATGAATATATCATAAATATAGTCGAAAATAAGATGAACAAAAATAAATAAGTAAATAAATACTCATGTTGAGGTGTACATATATCGCTCTCTTTTAGGAGATCTAAATTTCGGGGGCCATTGCGGTATAATTTTCACCGTATCAACATTAATCCTAGACTTGTCTTGTTTCCCCCATGATAATAACTCAATGTGTGTGACTCAAATAACTCCGAATTAGTTGAAGAGGACGACAAAGGTCTGCCAAAAAAAAGAACATCTTCCTTTAATATAAACATACTCTCTTTTGTATAGTGAATAAGTTGGAGACTTCAAATAACCTCCGACTTAAAATATAAACACAATATAATATTTTTTAACTACAACATGATACTTCTCATCCTCTATACATCTCACAACATATTACTTTTCCTTTGCTCAACACAAAGAATTCAGAGGCAAACTTAGGATTTGAAAATTTTGGATGCACCAATATTAAGCTAAAAAAGAGGTTCTACTATCTGGGATAGCTGAGAACTATCTGGTGCGGGAGTAATCCATCGAGCTGAATGCTTGGTTGAGTATTCTATCGCGCCTAGTAAAACAGGCATCCCTATACCTATGTGTCTTGTGTGCTTATTAGTGCCATTGAGGGGAACTCTAGTCGCCTGGCGGATCTTCCAATTTGGTACAAAGCACAATTTCATGCTTTCTATGGAGCCACTATTAATTATATTTAGTTTTTATCAGTTTCTCAAGATATATATACATGATTTTTTTCAAAGTTAACGATTACACGTAAAATCCTACCTAAATATGTGGGTTCACCTCTGTTTGGATTGACATTTGCCTTCTTAGATTTCTTGTACCATAGAAATTAGAGCTAACGTTAGAGTAATCGAATTGAACACTATTGGAATGGCGTGTTGTGTACCATAGAAAATATTACTAATTCAATAGTAAAATAAACCTATGCATAGAAAATATTATTAATTCAATAGTAAAATAGACCTTAGCTTATCCAAACATGCCACGTGGAGTATATTATATGGTGTGAAAAATAAACATTTTTATAGTTAATTTCCGGTCTCTATGTGATAAACTTTCGTTAGTTCTAATAGTATTGTTTTTATTTGACAAATATTTAGTGACACATCAATATTTTATTCATGTTGGGTTCTACTTATTTGGCAAAAGTCTACAAAAGGTATACTCTTCTATTTGAAAGTTTATTTATTTCAAGAGTAGTTTTAAAAACATTCAAAAGTCTTCCTTATATTTCTTAAACTACATGTTCAGTCTCATAACATTACATAAATTGAAACTGAAAAAATATATTATATAATTATTTGAGTTGTAATTACATCCTAGTAGTTATGCAGAAATATCAAAACAAAATGAGTTGTAACACATCTTAAATCAAAGTCGATTTCAACTTTTGGAAAAAATAAATAACACACATAAATTATATATGTGTGGACGGACAATTCAACATATAAATTCATTAAAATCACCTAAAATCCTCAGAACTTATCTATTATTATTTCATCAACAATGTTTTATCTTTTCTTTCTTGTTACTTTGTTTGTTCATGTACAAAGTGTTCCTCAGAATAGCTCAATTGTTGAATTTCTTCCTGGTTTTGATGGACCTCTTCCTTTTTATCTTGAGACTGGGTAATTTTCTTCTCTTTAATGTCTCTATAATTATCTATATATACTTTTATGTGCAGAGGCGGAGCCGGTATTATGAGTTTGGGGTTCTAAATTTCCTTCTCCTTCCTTACTATTGAGTTGTCAATCAGTTTTGTTAAGTGTTAGGTCTACGAAAAAGCTATTAGATTTGTCTAAACCCATGAACCCCACCTAACTCGGTCCCTGTTTATGTGTCATCAATATAAAGCTTTAATGTTTTTTCATGTGTCATGTTCAACAGTCTTATAGCTACATAAATATTATGATGTATCCAGCATCATAAGGTTTTAAAAGGTTTAGAGTTTGTTCGGATTAGCTAATTGTAAATAGTGAATAAATTTTAGAAATTAAAAAATATATTAATTTTATTAATAAACAATTATTTGTTTGAATAAAAGTGACAAAACTTATACTCCAATTGATTTGATGTGTTTGGTAGGGTGAGATTTTCTTTTATTGTTATATAAAATTAAAATGACGCAACTTATAATAAACAATTGATTTGATGTGTTTGGTAGAAGGTGTTGTTCAAATAACGAAAATACTCTTACAATTTTTGTTATATTTTTATAAAGAAAAAAAAGTAGGAGGAAGTTAGGAATTTTGTTTTGAAAAAGATATTTTGAGAACTAGAAAAAATATCAGATAAAGTAATAAAAAAATGTGAATCAAACAAATAGTGTTTATAAGCTCATCAATTTATGACTTTCAATTGATTTTGACTTATAAGCATTTTGGTTGATGACCAATGCGTAAATAAGTCAATAAGTGATTTTTAGTTAATTTGGCTAACATATAAACTTAGTCAAACAGTCTTTTCTAATCACGCAAAAATATAATGACATTTAATTTAATACAAGAAGGTTGAAATGTCTTACTTTAGTTTGTTGATAAAACTTTGTGCTCGATCAAATTACTATGTCAAATAAATTGAAACATGAAAATTTGTTTTAGCTTTTGAATAGCAAAAAATGATATGATAGTAGTAATAGTATTTTCATAACATAATATCTATTTACTAGTTTCAAAAAATTGTTGAAGTGATGAATTTTGAAATTCTCAGATACATTGGAATTGGTAAATCTGAGGAAGTACAACTATTCTATTACTTTGTTAAATCCGAATCCGACCCGAGAAAAGATCCGCTCTTGCTATGGCTAACCGGAGGTCCCGGTTGCTCTTCCTTCACAGGGTTGGCGTACGAAGTAGGTAAATATTAAATATCAAATTTAACGTGTGATAGAATGTTAGTTATATCATGTTACCTAGGTTCATGATAATTTTTTTGTTTAGGTCCATTGGATTTTTGCCAAAAGGCATACAATGGTAGCCTACCAATTCTTGTTTCAAGTCCATATTCATGGACCAAGGTAACACAATTTTTTTTATTTTTTCTTCATCAACATACATAAATTTGGTAGTTCGCGAGCATATATAATAAATGTATTCCATAAATTTGGTAGTTCGCGAGCATACTTTTCTTGGAGCAGCCTGCTAACACTGGGTTCTCGTATGCAACAACTTCAAAGGCATGCAAGTGTACTGATCTACAAGCGTGTGACCAGGTCTATGAATTTCTAAGAAAGGTATTTGATAAATTGTACCAAGTTCATGAACTTAAGATACATATGTATCTAGTGGTGGATGAATGTGCCATGAGGAAATCAAACATACTAACATACCCAATGAAATCCCACACGTGGTGACGTGGCATCTGGAGAGGATAGGATGAGAACATGAGACTAGACTCTGCCTCTCTCACATAAAAGTATGATAACAAACTCAACCTCCGCACCTTCCTATCTAGGGTCATCTCATCATTAGGCTGAAGATGAACCATAAGGAAATGAAGACATTAATAAGTAGTAATCAAATATAACATAGATGTATTGTGAACTAACTCGCAATTTATTATGCAGTGGCTTATTAGTCATCCAGAATTCATTTTGAACCCTTTCTATGTTTCTGGGGATTCATATTCAGGCATTACAGTTCCAGTTATTGTTCAACTAATATCACATGGTAAGGACCAACGTAACTAATATGAATGTGTAGCATCACTAGCCACAATGTTTTATGTTTGAAAATACAGGAATTGAAGCAGGAAAAGAGCCATTAATCAACCTTAAGGTTAATTTTATATTCCTTTCTTTTCATTCAATTTCAAGATATATCATGCACGGAAGAATATATTGTTTTAATTCGATGGTAATATCCTTTTAAGGGCTATTCACTTGGAAATCCAAAAACATTTCCCGGAGAAACCAATTACCAAATTCCTTATTGTCATGGTATGGGGCTAATATCCAACGAACTTTATGAGGTTCGTTCATTCCTTATTTCGTAGTATATTGACTTTGTATCATACCAACACAATGACACGAAAAATGATAATAATTTGGATCTTGTTGTATCAGTCGTTGAATGAGATTTGCAAAGGCGATTACCTGAACATAGATCCTACCAACAAACTATGTGTTGAAAACTTTAAAATGTTCAAGAATGTAAGTTTACATTCCTTTTTGTTTTTGTAACATTTCGAATTTGTTTTAATTATAAACTTAGGTAATACAATAATATTCTTGTAATGCAATTTTGTAGCTTGTGAGTGGTATAAATGATCAACAAATACTAGAGCCTTTTTGTGGAACAGACTCTGAAGAAAATCTACCCCAATTGTCTAGTGAAAGAAGATCTCTTGAAGAGGATTTCATCTTTCAAAAATACGATGACTTTATCTGTCGAGAAAGTCGTGTAAGTTCCTCAAATGTTACTTCAAATTTTGGAGCCACCTCTAAATACTCGTACACATAATGATCAAGTATATATGCAATAATCAATCTCATTGTATGAAAGAAGCATACGTCCTGTTTTCCTTGACAAGTTACATAAATACAAGGTAATTATATATTTATATATATATACTTTCTGATTATAGGTCGCCACACGCAAGCTTTCCACTTATTGGGCAAATGATCCAAGAGTTCAAGAGGCTCTCCATGTTAGAAAGGTATTTCAATTCGTTTTATTTGTATATGAATAGTAAATGCTGCTAAGAGCTATACATATGGTTCGACATATTAAAATGTTCTTCTTTGATTAGGGAACTATAAGAAGACCATGGGCGAGATGTAGGCAAAGTATTATGTCTACAAGTTACACAGTTACTTTCATGAATAGTATACCGTATCATGTAAACATTAGTTCAAAAGGTTATCGATCACTTATATACAGGTTTAATACTTTCACGCTATGGTAATATTTAGTTGAAGTTACTATATGGTATATACATCGTAACAATTTGTTTTTGATTGAGCAGTGGTGATCATGACATGGTTGTTCCTTTCCAATCGACACAAGCATGGATAAAGTATCTAAATTATTCAATTATTGATGATTGGCGTCCATGGACAATTGATGGACAAGTTGCAGGGTATAGTTCTTCAAATTTTACTTTTAAATTAGATAAGACGATACGAATATTATCATGAATTTCTAAATTATATATCTTTTGATCTGTAGTTATACAAGGTCTTTCTCAAACCATATGACATATGCAACAGTCAAGGCAAGAATTTGTACACTCGTTTTTTACATATATATAATTATCTTCATTCTCAAACTCAATAGTGAAATTGTCTAGTGCTCATATTCTCATATTTCTCAAATGTCTTTGTTGTGTTTTTTTTTTTTCTCAATTAGGGAGGAGGACACACAACTCCAGAGTACAAACGCGAAGAAAGCTTTCATATGTTTAAAAGATGGATAGCGCAACAACCTTTGTAATCTTCTTAGATATATCATGTCCGTAATGCTTAGTTGATCACTTTTCTTTTTTTACACGCATATTAAGAAATCATAAATAAGAGGGTAGTTTTACCAATTCACCCCTTAAAGAAGTTCTTTGAAACTTTACAAACAAATGTGAAACACTTTTAAAAAGAATTAATTGCAAGGGTAATATGGGAACAATCAATTATTATTATTTTAATTTAGTAAGGTGATCAACTAATATGAGACAACTATTATATAATTATAAAATATTTATGCAACCAAACATACCAAATGGAGTATATATTATAATTATTGTGTGAAAAAAAATAACGATTTGACACCTGGAGTATTTTATAAGCAGTAGCTAATACGTCTTGATTAAATAAAGCTCGGATAAAACTGAGATTTTTCAATGAAAATAAATCAAATTCAGGATGTGTTTAGTAAGAAGGAAAATATTTTTCAAATCAACTTGTTTTTCTCAAATTTAAGAAAAATGAATTTTCCTTCAAAAAGTAAGGAAAACATTTTTTAAAACTCTACTTCATCATTAAATTACTATATATTTTTTTCTTACCTTACTCCGTACCCCGTACCCAACCCCATCAAAAAAATTAATTTTTTTAAATTTTCTTATTTTTAAATTTCAAATATTTTTTCCCCTACCCCAAACTAGTACCCCTCCCCAAACAAAAAAAATTAAAAAAATATTTTTAAAAAGAAATTTGTTTGAAAAATATTTCAAATTTTAATTTTTTTATTTTTTACGCTACCTTACCCCTCATCCATCCCATCAGCCCCCACCCCGTCAATATTTAAAAAAAATAATATTTTTGGAAAATATTTCAGGAGCAAAAGTCTGGGTTAGATCTTAGGGTCGTATTTTGGAACGGTCATCGAGGTCTTGTCCTAGTTCAGATATCAGTGTTCGGTCCTAAATCGATTATCGAAGTTGATTTTTGGGTCAAAAATTATTTTCCTAAAGAGTATTTTCTACTCTCAAGCCAAAAATAAAAGATCTTTTCTAGAAAATATTTTTCATTCACCAACCAAACATTATAAAATATATTCAGAAAATATTTTTAACTCACAAACCAAACATGAGAAAATAAGTTAGAAATCCACTTGTTTTCCGAGAAAACATTTTTCAGAAAAAACATTTTCCTTCATACCAAACACACCCTCAATTTGTAACTTCGGAAATATTATATAACTAACATCCTCAGACATCAAATCTATCATTATTCGTATTCAACAATGTTTCATCTTCTTTTTCTTGTTACTTTATTTCTACATGTACAAAGTGTTCCTCAGAATAGCTCAATTGTTGAATTTCTTCCTGGTTTTGATGGCCCTCTTCCTTTTTATCTCCAGACAGGGTAATTAACTTCATAAATTTTCTTCTATTTAATTTCTCATTAATGTGAAGTTTTTAGCTCTTAATTTCTTTAGTACTAGTATATATAATCTATGTTTTTTCATGTATCATGTTTAACAGTCTTGTAACCACATAAATGTTATGATATGTATGAGTTCATAAGGTTTTAAAAACTTTAGAACTCATTTTAGCTAACTGATAGAATTGAAAATAATGTTGATTTTACATATAAACAGTTATTAAGTTGGATAAAAGTGGCAAAACTTATATATACTCCCTTTTTTCTATTTACGTGATATGTTTTTCTTTTTAGTTAGTCTTAAAAACGGATGAATGTTTCTATATTCAGTAACAATTTAACTTTGAAATGCTCATTTTTGTAGTTAAAAAATAATTATGAGGCTTAGTAGGACTAGAACACAAACCTCAAGGAATCTTCACAACCCCTTAATCACTAGACTAAACCTTCAACTTGTGTCAAAATGTGTCAATACTAATTTATATATTTATTAAACCAAAATTTGACCTCTATATACAATATATTTTGGCGAAGGGGTGTCGCTTGACACCCCCTTGGGTATGGGTGACTCTGCCCTTAGTTTCGACAAACATTTGGTAACAATTCAGATAGCTAAGAAACTCAAACACATGATAATTCAGGCATTAAGCTAAAAAAAAACTGGGATACTTTAGATTAAAAAAAAATTGACCCTTCACTCTTTTGAAAAAGATATTATTAGAAATAGTAAAAAATAGAAAATGTGATTAAAAAAAACAATAGTGATTGCATGAGGATGAAAAGTTATAAGTTGGATATGACTGACTTATGACTTTTCAGTTGATTTTAGCTTATAAGTATTTTGGGTGTATATTGCATTAATAAGTCAAAAAATGATTCAAGAATTGAAAAACATATTGATTTTATAAATAAGTGGTTATAATTTATTTGGATAAAAGGTGACGAAACTTATAATTACAAGTAGTTGATGTGTTTGGTAAAAGGTATTGGTGAGATTTCCTTTTGTTGTTAAAATGACGAAAATACTCTTACAATTTTTATTATGAATTTAAAATTATCTTTGTAAAGAATAGGAGGAGCGAAGAGGAAATTAGGAATTTTATTTTGGAAAAGATATTCTGAGAATTAGAAAAAATATCACATAAATAATTTAAAATGTGATTAAACCAATAGTGTTTGTAATCTGAAAAGTCATTTTAGGTGTTTACCAAATACTCCGTCCATTTCAAATTAATTGAATTGTGGGAGGTGTTTCACATCATTTAAGTAAATATTAATTATAATAACTAATTCTACTACTAGCTAATGAAGGGTAAAATTGGTAGAAAGTTTTAAAAATAGTCTTGAAGATTGAACAATTAAATTAATTTAAAAAATAAAAAATATCTCACTAATTTAATTAATTTGAAATGGAGGGAGTACCTAATAAGTCAAAAAGCTATTTTTAAGTCAATTTGACCAAACATATCAGGTTAGCCAAAATCCAAATGGTCTCCTATAGTTATACAAATATTATGACATTTAATACAACAATTTAAAATGTCTTACTTTAATTTCTTTTTAAAATTTTGTGCTCAATCAAATTACTACGTCATATAAATTGAAACATGAAAACTTCTTTTAGCTTTTGAAGAGCAAGAAATTGAGGTAGTAGTAATAGTATTTTCACAAGTCAAGAAAATTATTGAAATAATGAATTTTGAAATTCTCAGATACATTGGAGTTGGCAAATCTGAGGAAGTGCAACTATTCTATTACTTTGTTAAATCAGAATCCGACCCGAGTCAAGATCCGTTCTTGCTATGGCTAACCGGAGGACCCGGTTGCTCATCCTTCTCAGGGTTAGCATACGAAGTAGGTAAGTATTAAATAGATTTAAGTTATGTAAAATTAAATTTAACGTGTTATAGCATGTTTGTTACCAAAGTTACCAATTGTAATATGCTCATGATAATTTTTTATAGGTCCATTGGAGTTTGGATGGCAGCCTACCAATTCTTGTTACAAATCCATATTCATGGACCAAGGTAACGCAAAAAAAAAAAAAAAATCTTCATCGACATACATATATTTGATAGTTCGAGAGAATAAATGTATTCCTCAAATTTGGTAGTTCGCGAGCATATTGTTCTTGGAGCGGCCTGTTAATACCGGATTCTCATATGGAAAAACTTCAGAGGAGTACAAGTGTACTGATCTACAAGCATGCGATCATGTCTATGAATTTCTAAGAAAGGTATATTCGATAAATTTCATGAATTTAAAGATACAGATGAACTAGTAAACACAATTAACTCTGGATTTTCATGTATTCATTGATAAACTCCTCATTTTGCATTGTTAAATTGCAATGAAATTGCTTTTCAATAGAGTTAAATAAACTGTCATTTCTTGATTTGTAAAAAATGACAAGTAAAAAGGGACATCAAATTAAAAAAATGGATAAGTAAAGAAAGGATAGAGGGAGTATTTATCCACGCTCATGCTACAAGTAGGTTAAATGATGCACTTGATTGAATGTTTAAATTATTTACTTAAAGGACTAGGGGTCGATTCTTACTTAAAATATTTTTTCTTTTAATGAAAACATTAACAAGTATATGATAAAAGTACATTGTGAATTAACTCACGATTTATTTTGCAGTGGTTTGTTAATCATCCAGAATTCATTTCGAACTCTTTCTATGTTTCTGGAGACTCATACTCAGGCATTACAATTCCAGTTATTGTTCAACTAATATCTGATAGTAAGGAACTGTTAATATAGTACATATTAGGAATGTGTAGCATTACCCGTTAATATTGTACATAATATGAATGTGTAGCATCACTAGCCAAAGTGTTTTTTGTTATGCAAATGCAGGAATTAAAGCAGGACAAGAGTCATTAATCAACCTTAAGGTTTTCTATCTATCTCCTTTAATTTATTTAATTTCAATATATATATATATCAAGCACCGAAATAATATATTGTTTTAATTTTATGATAATATCTTTTAAGGGCTATTCACTTGGAAATCCAGTAACATTTCCTGAGGAAGACAATTACCAAATTCCTTTTTTTCATGGTATGGGGATAATATCCGACGAACTTTATGAGGTTGGTACATTCCTTATTTCATAGTACATTAACTTTGTCTCATATAAACGCAATGACAAAAATGATAATTTGGATCTTGTTATATCAGTCGTTGAACGAGTTTTGCAAAGGTGATTACATAAACATAGATCCTACCAACAAACAATGTGTTGAAAACTTTAAAATGTTCAAGAATGTAAGTTTACATTCCTTTATGTATTTGTAACATTTCCAATGTTTTAAACTTAGGTACTACAATAGTAATATTCTTGTAATACAATTTTGTAGCTTGTGAGTGGTATAAATGGTGAGTAAATACTAGAGCCTTTCTGTGGAACAGACCCTGACCAACCACGCCAATTGTCTAGTGAAAGAAGGTCTCTTGAAGAGGATTTCATCTTTCAAAAATACAATGACTTCATCTGTCGAGAAAGTCGTGTAAGCCCCTCAAATGTTACTTCAAAGTATGAATATTCAATAACTTCAAATGTTGGAGCCACCTCTAAATACTCGTACACATAATGATCAATCTCATTGTATGAAAGAAGCATACGTCATGTTTTTCTGACGAGTTAGATAAATACAGGGTAATTATATACACGTATAAACTTTCTGATTATAGGTCGCCAAACGCAATCTTTCAACTTATTGGGCAAATGACCCGAGAGTTCAAGAGGCTCTCCATGTTAGAAAGGTATTTCAATTTATTTTATTTGTACATGCATAGTAAATGTTGCTAAGAGTTATATATATATGGTTCGAGATATTAAAAGATTCTTTTTCGTTCTTCTTTGATTAGGGAACTATAAGAAGACCATGGGCGAGATGTAGGCAAAGTATTGTGTCTACAAGCAGTGGCGGATGTAGAGTGTGTCCAGGGGGGTCATCCGACCCCCCTCAGAAAAAAAATTACACTATATACATAAGATCAATTTTTTTGTGTACGTGTATATATTTAAAATTGAACCCCCTGAGCATCTGTCAAAGGAGTAGGTCAATGGTTTATAGGGTTCAGGATTTCGCCTATGTGAGCTTTAGGTCACAGGTTCGATTCTAGGCAACAACATTTTTTTTATTTGAACCCCCTTGATAGAATTTCTGCCTCCGCCACTGTCTACAAGTTACACAGAAACTTTCATGAATAGTATACCTTACCATGTAAACATTAGTTCAAAAGGTTATCAATCACTTATATACAGGTTTAATACTTTAATGCCATGATAATATTTAGTTGGAGTTACTATATATAGTATATACATAACAATTTGTTTTTGATTGAGCAGTGGCGATCATGACATAATTGTTCCTTTCCAATCGACACAAGCATGGATAAAGTATCTAAATTATTCTATCATTGATGATTGGCGTCCATGGACAATTGATGGACAAGTTACAGGGTATAGTTCTTCTATTTTTAATTTTTAATTAGATAAGACGATATGATTGTCATGAAATTCTAAATTATATTTCTTTGATTTGTAGTTACACAAGGTCTTTCTCAAATCATATGACATACGCAATAGTAAAGGCAAGATTTTTTTGTGTATATATAATTATCTTCATTCTCAAACTCAATAGTGAAATTGTCTAGTGCTCATATTCTCATATTTCTCAAATGTTTTTTGTTCTTTTTTTTTTTCAATTATGGGGGAGGACACACAGCTCCAGAGTACAAACGCAAAGAAAGCTTTCATATGTTTAAAAGATGGATAGCTCAACAACCCTTGTAATCTTTTTAAACATCGTATCTATAATGAATTAATAAATGAAGGTTTCACTTGGGAAAAAAGGAAGAATCATTTGTATTATTTTTAATTAGTTTCATATTTACTGTCACAATCCAAGCCTACACCCTAGACGTGGCCGACACTATAAAATATTAATTATGCAACCAAACATACCACATGGAGTATATTATGATTATGGTGTAAAAAAATAAACAATTTGCCACATGGAGTATATTATACTTATGGTGTGAAATAAATATTTTCTTTTATAATTATCATGTTGTATAATTGTAGTCCTGGAAATTAGGATCTGATTTCTAAACAAGGCCCTTAGTAGCTAACACGTTTTGATTAAATAAAGCTTGGATAAAACTTAGATTTTTCAATGAAAATAAATCAAATTCAATTTCAACTTTTGAAAAATTATATAACTAACATCCTCATGATATTAAATCTATTATTATTCATATTCAACAATGTTTCTTCTTTTTCTTGTTACTTTATTTCTACATGTACAAAGTGTTCCTCAAAATAGCTCAATTGTTGAATTTCTTCCTGGTTTTGATGGCCCTCTTCCTTTTTATCTCCAGACGGGGTAATTAACTTCATATATTTTCTTCTATTTAATTTCTTATTAATGTGGAGTTTTTAGCTCTTAATTTCTTGAGTACTAGTATATAATTTTTGTTTTTTTTTCATGTATCATGTTCAAGAGTCTTGTAACCACATAAATGTTATGATATGTCTGAGATCATAAGGTTTTAAAAGGCTTAGAACTCGTTTCAGTTAACAGATTGTAAATATATTGATTTTACAAATAAACAGTTATTTAGTTGGATAAAAATGGCAAAACTTATATATACTTCTTTTTTTTTTCAATTTATGTGATATGATTTTCTTTTTAGTTAGTATCAAAAAGGATGGCACGTTTCTATATTCAGTAACAACTTAACTTAGAAGTGATGAATTTTGAAATTCTCAGATACATTGTAGTTGGCAAATCGGAAGAAGTGCAACTATTTTATTACTTTGTTAAATCAGAATCCGACCCGAGTCAAGATCCGCTCTTGCTATGGCTAACCGGAGGGCCCGGTTGCTCATCCTTCTCGGGGTTAGCATACGAAGTAGGTAAATATTAAATAGATTTAAGATATAGAATATAAATTTAACGAGTGATAGCATGTTAGTTATCATGAAATTTTTTTATAGGTCCATTGGAGTTTGGCCAAAAGGCATACAATGGCAGCCTACCAATTCTTGTTTCAAGTCCATATTCATGGACTAAGGTGACACAAAATTTCTTGTTTTTTCTTCATCGAAATACCTATATTCTTATGCACATTTCATACTATCATGAAATAATGTATTCCTTATATTTGTTAGTTTGCGAGCATATTGTTTTTGGAGCAGCCTGTTAATACTGGGTTCTCGTATGCAACAACTTCCGCATACAAGTGTACTGATCTACAAGCATGCGATCACGTCTATGAATTTCTAAGAAAGGTATATTTGATACATTGTTTAAAATTCATGAACTTAAAATATATTTTATTTTCTTTATTTGTTGGCACCCATGTTACAAGAAAGTTAAATGGTGTACTTAATTGAATGTTCAGTTATTTACTTAGAGGACTATGGACCCGTTCTCACTTAATATACTTTGTCCTTCTTATTTTTAGTGGTACACCCACATTTTAGAAATCATTGATTCGTCTTATCCATGAGAAAATGAAAACATTAACAAGTATATAACAGAGATGCATTGTGAATTAACTCGTGATTTATTTTGCAGTGGTTTGTTAATCATCCAGAATTTATTTCGAACCCTTTCTATGTTTCTGGAGACTCGTATTCAGGCATTACGATTCCAGTTATTGTTCAACTAATATCAAATGGTAAGGACTTGTTAATATTGTACGTAATATGATTGTGTAGCTTCACTTGCCAACGTGTTTTATGTTATGCAAATTGCAAATGCAGGAATTGAAGCAGGCAAAGAGCCATTAATCAATCTTAAGGTTTTATATTCATTTCTTTTTGTTCAATTTTGAACATATATCATGGAAGAAATTATTGTTTTAATTTGATGGTAATATCCTTTAAGGGCTATTCACTTGGAAATCCAATAACATTTTTTGAGGAATCCAATTACCAAATTCCTTACTCTCATGGT
Source organism: Solanum tuberosum (assembly GCF_000226075.1). Taxonomy (NCBI): domain Eukaryota; kingdom Viridiplantae; phylum Streptophyta; class Magnoliopsida; order Solanales; family Solanaceae; genus Solanum; species Solanum tuberosum. The sequence continues at coordinate 2,505,072 of NW_006238962.1, read as the reverse complement.
ATGGGGCTAATATCCGATGAACTTTATGAGGTTGGTTCATTCTTTATTTTGTAGTATATTGACTTTGTATCATATCAACACATTATACAATAACACAAAAATAATAATTTGAATCTTGTTGTATCAGTCGTTGAACGAATTTTGCAAAGGCGATTACATAAACATAGACCCTACCAACAAACAATGTGTTGAAAACTTTAAAATATTCAAGAATGTAAGGTTATATTCCTTTTTTGTATTTGTAACATTTCGAATTGGTTTTAAACTTAGGTAATACAATAATAATTCATATTCTTGTAATACAATTTTGTAGCTTGTGAGTGGTATAAATAATGCGCATATACTAGAGCCTGAATGTGGAACAGACACTGATTTCCACCCACCCCAATCGTCTAATGAAAGAAGGTCTCTTGAAGAGGATTTCATCTGTCAAGAAAGTCGTGTAAGTCTATTTCAAACACCTTAGTTATAACAGTCATTCATTATAATAATTTGATATTTTTCAAAACTCGTTCTTTCACTAGTCATTTGTTAAAACATTTTTTCATTATAACGGTACCTCTATTTATTTATTTTTATTGAAACTCGATTTTTCATGTTATATTATACTTCTCTATAATAACATTCTATCTATAACGGGCAGTAATATTCATTATAATAATATACTCTTTGTAAAACTACTCTTTAAAACAGTCTACATATTAAAATATTGAGTAATACTATTTTATAAGAAATATATTATGTACAAAAATAAATATTAAAAAATGTAGTATGATCATCATTAGTGTCATTCACATAGTAAATTTATCCCAAAAAAAGGCATTTAAATGATGATTGATGCCCATTAGTTATAGTCATAACTTTACCAATATTTGCATTTTTTAACATTCATATTCTTTCTAAATTTTTGATAAATTGATTAACAAATACATTTCTTTTTCTTGGTACACAAAATTATTAAACTAATTTTTTGCGTTCTATTGTTTATACTAAATAAAATCAAAACGTTAAATATTGGTATACGTATTTAACAGCCTCTCTTATAACAATCATGAAATTTTTAAATAAACACTATCACTATAACGAGATTTGACGGTATATTCCTTTTTATCATAGGTCGCCACAAACAAGCTCGCCACTTATTGGGCAAATGACCAAAGAGTTCAAGAAGCTCTCCATGTTAGAAAGGTATTTCAATTCATTTTATTTGTACATGTATAGTAAATGTTGCTAAGAACTATATATTAAAAGATTTTTTTGATCTTCTTTGATTAGGATACTATAAGAAGACCATGGACGAGATGTAAGCAAACTATTGCGTATACAAGTTACAAAATTACTTTCAGGAATAGTATACCTTACCATGTAAATCTTAGTACAAAAGGTTATCGATCACTTATATACAGGTCTAATACTTTCACAATTCATATTATAATATGATTTAGCTGAAGTTACTATAAAGTATATAAATAACAATTTATTTTTTAATATGCAGCGGCGATCATGACATGATTGTTCCTTTCCAATCGACACAAGCATGGATAAAGTATCTAAATTATTCAATTATTGATGATTGGCGTCCATGGATGGTTGATGGACAAGTTGGAGGGTATGGTTCTTTAAGTTTTAGTTTTAAATTAGATAAGACAATACGAATACGATTGTCATGAAATTCTAAATTTTATATATTTGATTTACAGTTACACAAAGTCTTACTCGAATCATATGACATACGCAACAATAAAGGTAAGAATTTTGTTCAACTCATTTTATATATATATATATATATATATATATATATAATTATCTTTATTGTCAAACTCTATAGTTATTTCTCAAATGTTTTGTTCTATTTATTTATTTTCCAATTAGGGAGGAGGACACACAGCTCCAGAGTACAAGCGTGAAGAGAGCTTTCATATGTTTAAAAGATGGATAGCACAACAACCTTTGTAAATTGTTTTACATATTATGTCCGTAATAAATTAATAGACAAAGGTTTCAGTAGAAAAAGATCAAACACATATATAGCCTGTTGAAGTTATCCTCATTTTTCATTTTAATACTTAATCTTAATCTTATTCCGTTTAATTCTTAAACTCTATTTTTTATGTACCGTTTAAACATAAAATACTAATTTTAACGGAGTTCATTATCCTCACTTAGAAACGTTATTGGAGATAAGTACAAAAATGTCATTTGGCATGTCCTATGTTGTCATTCATAAATGTTAGTAAGTATTTTTAAGGAGTTCATTATCCTCTTATTAAATTTGGGCTACGATTTGTGTGGAAAGCTTCTTTATCTCCCACAAGATGATTATCTAGATTTTTAAAAAGGCAAAAGGGTCTAGTAGACCCTTATACTTGACTCGAATTGTAAAGTGGACCCTTCTACTTCACAAAGTTTCAACTGGACACTTCAACTCAAACAAACAGAAAATTTTAAGTCCCTTTGACCATTGACCATTGACCATTGACCAGCCTTAGGTGGCATTAATTTAGCTGAGTTGGAAAAATGCGTGTTACACACGCGAAACATGAGCGTGAATTGAATTAAAAAGTTAAGAAAATTAAATAAAAAGAAAAAATAAATTTACCTACCTTAAAAAAAAGGCAGAAAAAGAAAATCCCTTTCTTCTTCAAACCCACGCACCCACCTTTTTGGAAAATAGTAGATCTCTCAACTGCTATATCCATATCCTCTCTATTATCGATTATTTTTTCTTGAAATCTTATTTTTCCTCACTTTTCAAATGAAAACAACACATTCATCAAAAATCCAAAACAAAAATAATTGGAAACGAAAGTAAAAAATCTTCTCCAAATAGAAAGCTCAAAACGAAATTGAAGAAGGATTTTTGCTACTACTACTTGCTTCTTTTTATCTCTTTAGAAGCAAAACTTCTAAAAAAATTAAAAACAAATTTTCATCTCTCTTTTAAATCATAGATACAACTTTGAAATTTTCATATTTCTTGATCTTTCTTTTTTCAAGTTTGAATTTTTCTTTCAATTTCAAGCTTTTTGGTGTCAAGTTAGTATTAAGAGTAGTAGGGTTTGAATGCTTTCTTCTAATATCAATTTTGATGAAATTGTAAGCTCAAATGGGGCTCTCAAATATTAATGAACTTTCTTTTGGGTTAGGGTTCTTGAGAACAAAGGGAAAATATTTTTTTAAAGTAATTATTTGTTTAATAAAATAAATATATAAAAATAGCATTGTGACAATTAAATTAATGAGATGGATATGGCGTGGCTTTTTTTTTGACGTGGATATGATGTGTCATCCATGTCAGATCGAGTGAGGAACGCCGGCTGACATAAGGGTTTAAAATTTCTATTTTGTTTGAGTTGAAGTGTCTGGTTGAAACTTTAGAGAGTAGAAGGGTCCAGTTTACAATTCGAGTCAAGTATAAGGATCCACCAGACCATTTTGCCTTTTAAAAATTTATGTATTATATTAACATTGAGTGTTTACGAAATATAGTGAACATTATTAGGGTGTTTGTATTGGTAGGTTTGGTTTAATCTTTATATTGTTGATTTAGTTTATCGATTTTTTATTTTTAAATACGCTAAATTAATAGTCAAATTAATAAGATATTTTTTATTGATTTTTTGTTTATCGATTATTGATCGTTAAAAGGTTCAGTTTTCGATTTAACCAATAAGAAAATTCTCATAAAACAAATATATGACTTCTCCAATAATTTACAGCGATAGGACAATAATATAATTTTACATAATGCTCATAAAATATGAATAATAGTAACTAACATGAAAAGAACTTTACAAGTGCAACACAAATAAAAGAACTAGGACAATATTTATTAATATTTATGTAGACATAAATAATAAATTATTATAATTTACCAATAATCCAAAATCCAAAATTCAAAAATCAAAATCAAAATCAAACCAATAACCCGATAACTTATTTTTATTAAATCATAGAAAACCTGTGAACTCAATAGCAATAAATCAATAAAAAAAAAATTATTTGATTTTTACACACTTCTAATAAATACGAGTTGGAGTGCCCAATAGCTACGTAAAATATTTATTTATACATTTTGAAAGTTAAATTAAGTATTTACTTATCGATTAAAATTAAATTTAAATACTTTTTAATGTATTATGCTCTTTCCCCATAATTTATGCTTCCGAAGAATTATTTTATGAGTCGGTCTATTGACTTATGTTTGACGACTATGTTTGCGTGCATATTGACAAGTAGGTAACACGTGTTTAAACCTTAAAGTGGAGGAATAGGACAAAAATCACTTCAAGAAAGTTTTGGTTTTTCATCGAATATTTAAAATTTTATTTTAAAATATCGAATATATAAAAATATTACTGTATAAATTATGATCATTTAAAATTTAGAATAGATAAAATTTTAATTGATTTCAAAAAATTTCGGTAACACATAAATTGGACAGAAGAAATAATATTATATTACTTCCTCCATTCATTTTTATTTGTCATTATTTGACTTGACACATCTAACAATTATCGATATAGGTATTTTATCAATTTATCTCTATTAAATGATGTTTAGTATTAGGTCTTGAAAAATGATTTGGAGAATAAGCATTTAACGCTGAAGGCAAAACATAGAAAAAAATAGTTATATTTTCTTGATATATTCTAGTTGACAAATAAAAATGAAAATATATTTTAAGAATAAGTAGTAACAAGTAAAAGTGAATAGTGAGAATATTAAAAATTAACGTAAAAGTATTATAAATTGTAATTTAACACGTTGAAATATTTGAAAGGCATATAAAACATATTGTTGACTTTTAAATTTTTATCTATGCTACGGATTATTTAAAAATTATATTTAAAAGATATTACAAATTATAGTAATAATTAATAATTTAAAATATTTTAAAAATATATAAAAAAAATTGAATGACTCTCCAAATTTTATCTATGTTATATACATTGACAAAAGAATAACATGAATTGGATTGGTACTGATACGAACTATATATCTAATACTAGACACAAGTTGTTATTTTCTAATAGAATTTAGAGAGTCAATTAAATTTAATATGATTTGTAAATATTTAAAGTTGTTAATGATTGTAATTTATATTACTTTTTACGTAATCTATAAATAATAATATGTTACTTCTCTTGTCCCAATGTATGTAGCACAGATATAATTTCAAGAATCAATCAAATGTTGTTAATTATTGAGACTTACAAGATTTTTTATGTAGTTTTCAAATTAAATAATACATGTTACCTTTTAAAAAAATATTTAAAGTTGTCAATTATCATGATTTATAGTATTTATTACACAATTTTTAAATATATAAAAAATAAAAAATAAGACAAACAAATTAAAACGGTACGTATAGTTGTCAGACAGACATGTCGACCATGACCTGTATCCCCATTCCCAACTTATATATATATATATTAGTATGGGATATACACATATATCAGGACCTTATCTATTATTATTTCATCAACTATGTTTTATCTTCTTTTTGTTGCTACTTTGTTTGTACATGTACAAAGTGTTCCTCAAAATAGCTCAATTGTTGAATATCTTCCTGGTTTTGATGGACCTCTTCCTTTTTATCTTGAGACTGGGTAATTTTCTTCTCTTTAATTTCTCTATAATTATTTCTATTTTATGTATCATCAATATATCAAAGAGCTTCTAAGCTAAAGAGATATAACTTTTGACTGATTTTGATTTATAAGCAATATGTGTAATAAGTCAAAAAATAATTTTAAACTAGTTTGATCAGTTTATATGAACATAGTTCTTATATTTACTAGTGAATTTATTTACGCTTAGTGTGATGATAAGACTAGTCAAATTTATTGTTATTGAAGTGATGTATTTTGAAAATTTCAGATACATTGGAGTTGCCAAATCTGAGGAAGTGCAACTATTCTATTACTTTGTTAAATCAGAATCCGACCCGAAGAAAGATCCGATCTTGCTATGGATATCGGGAGGACCCGGTTGCTCATCCTTCACAGGATTGGTGTACGAAGTAGGTACGTAAATATTAAATGAATTTAAGTTATATAGACCGGCAATGTAAAGATGTTTATATTGTCTCGATGAATCGAGAGTATGTTAGTTTATAACTCACGTTAAATATATGTAACATGCTTTCATTCATGAGAAGTTATTTGTATACAAATTTTGTTATCATTGTTGTACATGTTTAGAGCTAATGAATCAACTTGTATTGTTATTTTTATCACATATTTCACCTATAGTCCTATTTAGGGGTGCACAAAATCGAATCAAACCGCAAATTGAGTCAAACAGGAAAACAATCTGACTATATTTGGGTTGGTTTGGTTTTAACGAAAAAAAAATCAACCCGAGACCAAATCAACCGGACATGATATATGTAATTTTAAAATTTTATTTTATACATAAAAAATATTTACTTTATTATAATTTTAAATAATTTCTTATACTATTTCATAGTTTTATCTTTAATATATTACTTCAAGTTTAAAACATAGAATTCGGAATGGTCCAATAAAGATTATAGTTCATAGATGTTTGATAATTATAATAAAACTTAAATCAAAATCAAATTAATATTAATGCAAAAAAGAAAATTAATTCAACACTAAGAATGACAATAATATTGAATATTTGTTCTTTAGTTTTACATTGGTTTAAGACTAAATTAAAATACATAATCTAATTTTAATTTTTCTTAAATATTTAGTAATGTAACTAATACTTGATAAATTTATTTTAGCATGATTTAGTACTTTTAAATTATGATCATTTTCATTATGACTTTGCAATATTTATTTTATATGATGATTTCATTATTATTTTTTATTGAATAATTTAGTGTCATCAGTACTCATCTCATATTTTGTGTCATTTTCTTAAGAAACACCTTAGATAATTGTATTTTGGTTGGACTAAAGAAATATTTGGAGCACAAGTTAATTATATGTTTGTATGCAAACTTTACCGAAAAAATCCAGAAATCTGAAAAATTCGAGGTTTATTAGTTTGGTTTGGTTTATAAATTTAAAAATTTTACACAAATAGTTTGATTTGATATTTAAAAAACCCGAACCAACCCAATCATGTACACCCCTAGACTCCTATTGTTTCGCCAGCTTTTAAAATCAGTTTATTTTTAAATGTATACGCGGAAAGCTTTGGTATTATGTGTGACTCATATTTGGAGAAATTTAACTTTTGAATTCGCTTCTTTATTTAGGTCCATTGGCTTTTGGACAAAAGGCATACAATGGAAGCCTACCATTTCTTGTTTCAAGACCATATTCATGGACAAAGGTGATACAAAAATAGCTTATTTTTTTCTTTATGTTTGTTAAATTTATAGCATCAAATTAATCTATTCTTTGAACTAATTTGTAGTTTGCGAGTATAATTTTCTTGGACGAGCCTTTAAATACTGGGTTCTCATATGCAACAACTTCAACGGGGCACAACTATACTGATCTACAAGCATGCGGTCAAGTCTATGAATTTCTACGAAAGGTATTTGATATATATTCTTAGCTCATTAATCTAGATACATATGAATTGAGTTCGAAGTCGAAAGGTCAAAGGGAAGATGTATAACCCCACCCGCCTTATAAGGGTCAAGAATTATAAGTAAAATTGTCAAACTTCGAATCCATTTTGAGACAAAAATGAAAATAGTCAATATTTAAATTCACATCAAATTATTTGAATTGAACAAATATAACAAAAATGTATTTTGAATAACTCGTTGATTTATTTTACAGTGGTTCATTAATCATCCAGAATTCATCTCGAATTCTTTCTATGTTTCTGGGGACTCTTATGCAGGCATTACAGTTCCAGTTATGGTTCAACTAATATCAAATGGTAAGGACCAATTAATGTTATCACATCAAGTCAGATATTTCTATAATAGTCATCCTCTATAACAATATACTTCACTATAACAACAAAGTTTTTTTTTCCGAAACTAATATTCATGTTATGTTATGCTACTATACTATACCTTCTCTATGACAAGATCTCGCTATAGCAACCAAAAATTATCTGGACAACAATATTGTTATAGAAATGTTTGACGGTAATGTGAAGTTATGATCATCCTCATCACCCCATTACTCATGCTTTGTTATTATTGTTTCTTCCAATTTTCTGAAACTTGAAGTCTTTAACTGGTCTGACTAATCTGAATTCGTGTCGATAGATCCACCAAGAGGATTAAAGCCTCCTTGTTGGAAGGTTCTCCATTCCCAAGGCTCGGATCCAAGTTTATGCTTTAAGATATATATATATATATATATATATATATATAGAAAGCTACATTCTTTTTGTGACATTTCTAGCCAAAATCGTTTTATGTTATGAAAATGCAGGAATTGAAGTAGGCAAAGAGCCATTAATCAACCTTAAGGTTTTATATTCCTTTCTTTTCGTTCAATTTCAACATATATCATGAATGGAAAAAATATTGTTTTAATTTGATGGCGATATCCTTTAAGGGCTATTCACTTGGAAATCCAAAAACATTCCCTGAAGAAGTCAATTATAAAATTCCCTTCTGTCATGGTATGGGGCTAATATCCGACGAACTTTATGAGGTTGGGTTCAATCTCACTTCATATATATATGAACTTTGTATTGTACAAATGTGATTAATTTGGATCTTGTTGTATCAGTCGTTGAAACAGACTTGCAAAGGCGAATACCTAAATATAAAATCTACCCATACACCATGTTCAGAAAACTTAAAAATATTCAAGGAGGTAAGATTTGTGTACCTTTTATATTGGTTTTTAACTTAGGTAACACCTTAACACTCTTATAATGCAACTTTGTAGCTCGTGAGTGGTATATGTGATGAACAAGTACTAGAGCCTTACTGTGGAACATACTCTGAAGAACCAAAGTTATGCCAATCGTCAAGTGAAAGAAGATCTCTTGAAGAGAATTTCATCTTTTTAAATCGTGATGACTTTATCTATCGAAGAATAAGTCGTGTAAGTCCTTCAGTTGTTACTTCAAAGTATGAGTACTCGATAACTTCAAATTTTGAGACGACTCTAATTAACGTACATATGCTTTTTGATTGAAGGTTGACACACACAATCTCTCAGTTTATTGGGCAAATGACCCAAAAGTTCAAGAGGCTCTCCATGTTAGAAAGGTATTTCAATTGATTTTATTTGTACATGTATCGAAAATATTGCTTAGAGCTATGGTGCAAAATATTGAAAGAATTTTTTCGTTTTTCTTTGACTAGGGAACTATAAAAAGAACATGGGCAAGATGTAGGCAAAGTATTGGGGATAAAAGTTACGCAATTACTTTCATGAATAGTATACCTTACCATACAAACCTTAGTACAAAAGGTTATCGATCACTTATATACAGGTTTGATACTTTCGTGTTATGGTTCTCTTAAGTTGTGCTTTAAGCACTCAAGATTTGGTTGAAGTTACTATAACATAACAAAGTATTTTGTTTGAGCAGTGGCGATCATGACATGGTTGTTCCTTTTCAATCGACACAAGCATGGATAAAGTTTCTAAATTATCCTATTATTGATGATTGGCGTCCATGGATGGTTGATGAACAAGTTGGAGGGTATGGTTCTTCATATTTCACTTCCATGAATTTTCGTTCAAATTATATAATTGTTATGAAAATTCTAAATTATATATCTTTAATTCATAGTTACACAAGGTCTTATTCTAATCATATGACATATGCAACGGTAAAGGTAAGAATTTTGTTTTGTTTTGTTTTTTTTAAAATTAAATGTTTTCAATATCAATAGTAAAAATATTGTTTTATGCTCACATTTCTCAAATGTTTTTGTTCTTTTTATTTTATTTTATTAGGGAGGAGGGCACACAGCTCCAGAGGACAGACCAGAAGAGAGTTTTCACATGTTTAAAAGATGGATATCTCAACAACCTTTATAATTTTTTTTAATTAGTTCAATATGCACTTTGAATTACCATGAACGTGTTACTCCGTTTTGTTTTGTTTTAGTTGTCATGTTTATTAAAAAAAATTGGTGTTGTGTTTATATTAAAAATAGTCGTCACTTTAGAAAATCAGATTTGATTAGTTTTTACTTTTCACTTTTCACTTTTATCCCTAGTCAACAAATGTGGAAAGAGATTAATGTGGTTAAAAAAAGAATAGTATTGAATACAAGAACATAGGTACATTTAAGAGATATTCACAAATAATCGCTTGTAGCATCATTATTTAAAATATATCTATAATTACATAAAATTATCTTTAACGTGAAAGTAAAGAAAACGAAAAGGAGTTCATGAATTTGTAATGGCACCTAAGAGTGTCGTAGTGATCAATGAAGACGGACAAAAATATTTGTTGGTTATTTTTATATGTCTTAGCCTTGATGGACAAAGTTATTCGATATATACATGTTGTTGGTGGAAGGTGATAGATATCCCGTGAATTAATTAAGATGCATAAAAATTGATTTAGACAATACAATCATGGAAAAAAAAACTCCATGTTGTGTGACTAAAATCTTTTAGGCGTATGACCCCAGACAAAAAAGAGTGAATATATTGTGATATGTACAAAAAGATCTCTATAAAATTAAAATAGTTTTCAAATGCTTTTAGACATTTTTCACGATATTTATGCAATAGTATATATATATAGATATCAAAATACTTTTATTTACGGTCCTTCGTACAATCAAATATGATGAACTTTTGAATTTTAAATCATAAATTTGAAGTTAATCTCTAAAAGTACAAGACTTGATTTTGAGGAGGCTAATAATAAAATAGTTATAAAATTGGTTATATTTTAAATAATGCCCTTGAAATCGATTATTTCCTACTAGTTAAGTGTCATAGTGTGAACTAAAGGACCCTTTATTTTTATCATATATATAGTGGTTGTAATTATTTTTACCGAGCAATTAAATATTTTCTCTCTTCACTTTTACTTGTTTACTTTGGACTTTGCACACTCTTTAAAAAATAATGATTGATATGAATTTTTTATTATTATACCCATATTAATTGATGTTTAGTATTAGGTCTTTAAAAATTATTTGAGGAATAAGTAATCAATGATAAGGATAAAACATGAAAAAACAAATAAGGGTAAACAACACAAATCTCATTAGTTTAGGGCCTACTTATGTGCCTTTCCGTGAGTTTTCAAAATTACCATTTGTGCAAGATTTTGGTCCCCAAATACATGTATCTCAGATAAACGGAGTCAAAATTAGGTATAATTTTCTCTAGATACATTGTATACAAGTAAATTTACATGTATCTGACTCTCTTGTTCGCCTCTCTCCCTCACCTCTTTTGGTCTTCCTTATCTAATTGTATTTCAGAATGCACGTGGAATATATTTGGTATCTCAACTACATGTCTCTAATGTAATTCACATATATCTGGAATACACAGTGTCTCTCTCCTCTCTCTCTATGTATCTACATTTTAGAGTGTGTTTGATAGCAAATATACGTGTATCCAGGTGTATCTGACTTGAAATCTGATATGAAATTATACAGACAATATGCAATTATATCAAATTATAGGGAAAATTAATACATATGATATGTATATTTGCCGAATTAGATAATTTCTCCAAAATATAATTATTTTTCCTTTAACATATTAAAAACAACAAAATAATATTGACAAATAAAAATAGATAATTTCTCCAAAATATAATTATTTTTCCTTAACATATTAAAAACAATAAAATAATATTGACAAATAATTATCATGTGGTCTTTTTTCTAATCTTCAAGAGTAGAAAATTAGTCTCCTTGACTAACCCGTTTACACCGAGTGGACCCGAAAAAGCCCAAATTTAGTAAATTAAAAAAAATCATGGAAGCTTTATTAAACCCTTGTTCTTCGAAAAACCTAGCCCCTCTTTCGGCCTCGCCTCCATTGCTGCATTTGGGCATTGTGATGCTTTATGCATCTATCTTCTCTGAAGAACTTGTAAAGATTACTTTTTGAGCTTTTGGAGAATGCTTGAAGTTTATAGAAGCAGCTCAGTTGAGTGGAAGCCGTCGCCGGTGGTAGCTTTAGCTACTAGCGCCGATGATTCTCAGGTCGCTGCCGCTCGAGAGGATGGTTCTCTTGAGATTTGGCTTGTTTCACCTGGCTCCAACGGATGGCACTGTCAACTTGTACGAATACATTTTTTTTTATTTAGAATGTGCTTGTGTACGTACTGGGTGTTATTTGGAATTAAGTGGGTTTAAATTGAGCAAAAAGATAGTGATTATTTATCTAAGCAATCTCAGCTTGCTTGGAATTGAGAAATTAGGGTTGTTTTTAGCAAGATTGAGTTTTTTAAAAAAAAATTGTGAATAGCTTAGAATGTGCTCGGGTGCATTTGGAATCAAATTGGTTTAAATGGAGCAAAATGCATAGTGATGATTTATGTAGTCGATCTCACTAGCTTGGGATTGAGATATTAGGGTCGTTTTATGTTATCAAAATTGGAATTAGGGTAGTTAACAAGATTGAGTTTTTTTTTTTTTTAAAAAAATAAATAGGTTAGAATGTGTGCACGTACTGGGTGTATTTGGAATCAAATGTGTTAAAATGGAGCAAAATAGATAGTAATTATTTATATAATTGATCTCAACTAGCTTGTGATTGAGATATTAGGGTCCTTTCAGTTAATTAAATTGGAATTAGGGTAGTTGTTAACAAGATTGTAGTTTTTGTTTTTTGATTTAGTAATAGCTTAGAATGTGTGCACGTACTGGGTGTATTTGGAATCAAATGTGTTAAAATGGAGCAAAATAGATAGTAATTATTTATATAATTGATCTCAACTAGCTTGTGATTGAGATATTAGGGTCCTTTTCAGTTATTAAAATTGGAATTAGGGTAGTTGTTAACAAGATTGAGTTTTTTGTTTTTTTGATTTAGAATAGCTTAGAATGTGTGCACGTACTGGGTGTATTTGGAATCAAATGGGTTTATAAGGAGCAAAATAGATAGTGATAATTCATATAAACGATCTCAACAAGTTTGGGATTGAGAAATTAGGGTCGTTGCTAACAAGATTGAGTTTTTCTTTTAATGTGTGTGCAGATAATACATGGAAATCCTGATTCAAGGGTTTCCTCGTTAGTTTGGTGTCAGTCGGGATCGAGAAAATTACCTGCAGGCCGGTTATTTTCATCCAGCATTGATGGATCAGTTTACGAGTGGGATCTTTTCGATTTGACTCAGAAGGTACATCCACAAACTTAGCAACATCTGTTGTCGTTGCTGTACTCCATTTACTTCTTACTTTGTGGTTGTTAGAAATTAGAGCCTACTCTAGCTAGTGAATTGATGTAATAAGTGCATGAATATATTGATTGACAAAATGGAATGAACTACCTACGCAAAACTATACTCATTTGAGGGGTGGCTGGTGTATGATATGATCAGTGATTTCTCGTCCTTTAAAGGTATACTCGGTTTAGCAGTGGTGTGAAATGGACCTGAACTGGGTTTAATGGTATGGAGGATTCATGTAACAGAAGTTTGTAATTGAGGCATGGTTGGTTGATGTATGAATGGGTGGAAATGCAATCAACAAGATGAACTGTTGGACTGCTTCTTTTATTAACATAGAAAATAAGGCAAGTTGACCCACCACATAAAAGGAATTTGACATTTTGTCACGGTGATTCTCATTATACAAAATTATATGATCTTATCTATTTCTTTTCCTCTGCCAATATTCTACTCCCTCCGTTCCAATTTATATGAGTCAGTTTGACTTGACACGGAGTTTAAGAAAGAAAGGAAAACTTTTGAAACTTGTGGTCTAAAATAAATCCTAGATATTTGTTTAGTTAGAAATCATTTCATTAAGGGTAAAGTGGGCATTTTAAAGTTAAATTGTTACTAAGTATAGAAATGTATCATTCTTTTTGGGACTTTCTAACAAAGAAAGTAAGTCATAAAGTGGGACAGAGGGAGTATTTTTTTCGTGTGCACAAATTAGTGGATTTCCTTCACTGTTTGTGAAAAAGCTACCTTTAGCTTCCATTTTTATGGTGTTAAGAGACCCAAAGAGATGAAACCCTCTAATATTATTTTCCCTTAATGAGTGGAACATAGTCAGAAATGGCAAGTACTTTTGGTAAATGCTTACCAGCTGCATAATGTTATAAGCTATTGTTTTAGCTGTAGCTGTGTAAGATACTTTGCTGTTCCAGTGTCTTGCATGAATTTGGCATAAAATAAGTCTTTATGGCTGTGTGATCGGGGATTTGGGTCTTCCCAGGTCAATGTACTTCAAGATCCATCCATTTTCTTATCTGTAGTCTTATATTTGGTTTTGATAAGCTGAATAATGTTGTTGTTTCTATGGTTGCTGGCAGGCTGTGCTCGATTCTATTGGTGTTTCAATATGGCAGATGGCTGTGGAGCCATGCAATAATGCACAGCTTCATCAGAATCCTCCAAAGAAGTATGAGAATGGCCATGTTAGTTTTACAAGTGGTGCTAGTAGCGATAGTGAAAGCAGTGAAGGGGAAGAGGATGATGACTCAGTTGTTATTCACGTGGATGATGTTAATGAAAATGGTCGAATTGCATTTGCTTGTGATGATGGTCGTGTTCGTATCTGCACTGTTTCGGATGAGAAGAATTTGTCTTACGAAAGATTGTTCCCTAAGGTCAATGGTGAGACGGCTGCCCCTTAGGGTCATAGCGCAAATATCTGATTGTTGCTTTGAGAATTTCATAGCTAATATTTGGATAATTACAGGGCGTACGTTGAGTGTCACTTGGAGTTCTGATGCAAAGAGGATATATTCTGGTAGTAGTGACGGGTATGTTCTATTTTGAACTTAGCTATGTACATTTACTTATTGATTTCTGATGAAAACTGAATTGAGGCATAACGTTCGCGGAAGAATGGCTGTTTATTCTTCATGGTGTGTTCACTGTGAAAATTCTGAGTGGAGGTTGTTTCTTTGCAGGTTTATAAGATGCTGGGATGCCAAGGTTGCATATGAAATCTACAGGATAACAGTGGGTCTTGGAGGTTTGGGTAGTGGATCTGATCTATGCATATGGTCATTACTTGCATTGAGGTGAAGATCGAATTGGCAACCCCTTCCCTTAAATGTTTTTGGAAAGAAAGATAACCCAGC
>NW_006238962.1:2481598-2489280 GCF_000226075.1 Solanum tuberosum | reverse complement strand
CTGCAACCACCCCCAATCTTTTTGTGTTTTCTAAGATTTTCCATTTTCATAATGCTTCCAACTCCATCCTGCTGTTTGCAGATGTGGTACCCTGGTTAGTGCAGATAGTAGTGGGAGTGTTCAATTCTGGGACTCCCAGCATGGAACTCTTTTACAGTCACATTCCAGTCATAAGGGTGACGTGAATGCTTTAGCAGCATCTCCCAGCCATAGTAGAGTATTTTCTGCTGGTTCTGATGGTCAGGTACATAAACAACACTCCCTATCCGAAGAAAATTCTCTATTGGGGTTCATGTCATTTGTGCTCAATCCACTAGGATCTCATTGAGCCTGTACTTGTTTACCAAGATATTGATGAGCTAACTGATAATATGCCAAATGAAGTTCCATGTTTATGCATTCTGTAGATAATACTAAGTTTATAGTTGAAACTAGCAAGGGTGTCAGCTAGAAGTTTGAGCTATGGAAAAACACTTTAGGGATTAAGTGTGTTAGTATAACTGTATAAGTAGAAGATATAGAATAGGGAAAAGGATCCAAAAATACCCTTCTACTTTCTTCTATTAGCTAAGTTTATCCCTAGTTATACTATAGGGTCAAGTATGCCCCTGCCGTTACCAAAGTATGCAAGTACAGATACCCCTATTTTGGATGGAATTCCCCCAACCAAACAAAAATACCCAATTTCCCTTGAATATTACTCCACTATTTTAACCCGACCCAACCCACTAAACTAAATAACCAATATAAAATTAAACTCAATTATAAACACCCCTCTTCCAAACTTTATATGATTGTTTTTCTTTTCTTCTTCTTGATTTTTTTTATAAAAATTTTGGAGAAAAAACAAAAGCAGGGATTGTGTGTATCGGCGTTGTGCTATTATAAATGCACTTTGCTCGAAAGTGTTCTCTGCAAAATTGATTTTTGGGGAAGATGGGCAGTTGAGTTTCATCTGTTAACTGGAAATTTTCAACAATCATTTTCCCCACATCTCTGGTTTCAACTGTTTTTTCAAATCTGTGTCCATCAATTTGCTATTCTCAAATGTCCACAGCTTTTCGAGAAAAAAATTCTTCTCATTATTTGGTATGATGATGCCCTGTGATGGCAAATAATTGCATAAGCATTTTGAGTGAATAAGTTAATTTGTATCTGTTATCTTCTTTGATTTTATATGAAATTTCTCATCCATAATTGTTTAGAGAACTCAATTTAAGCTTGCTTTTATAGCTGCTAATGTTTTGCTACTGCTTTTAGGTTATACTTTATAAGCTCTCAGCCAATGAGGTGGGGTCTCACGATGGAGACATTTCTTCTGTAGTTGTGAAGAAATGGGTTTATGTTAGTCATGTGAGGGCCCATACACATGATGTAAGAGCCTTGGCAGTTGCTGTACCCATTGCTCATGAAGGTCCGTTATTTAGTTGTTGCTGTCGCTCACCGAAAATGATGTTGAAATCTTTGTTCTGTTTAAATTTTGGACTTTAAGACATCCCTTTATTTTGGGTTTGTTTTACTTATTGTTTAACTCTCTTTATCAGAGCCCATAGTCGAACAGAAGACAAAGAAGCGGCGCTTTAAGGAGAAGCCCCTTGAGTTTAGTTATCATAAATGGGCACATTTTGGTGTGCCGATGCTTATATCAGGTGGTGATGACACTAAACTTTTTGCATACTCTGCAAAGGAATTCACCAAATTTTCTCCACATGATATTTGTCCCTCACCTCAGAGACCACCTATACAAATTGCAGTAAATACAACCTTCAGTCAGGCTTCTTTACTCTTGGTCCAGGCTTCATACTGGATAGATATTTTTTGTGTTCGTGTGAAAAACGGGGTTGTGTCTGACAGCTGTGGCCCATCTGGTGGGGCTGCAAGAACAGATCTAGTGGCTCGTGTTAAGTGCAAAACTTCGAGGAAGATCACATGCAGTGCAATTTCTCCTTCAGGTGTACTGTTTGCTTATTCTGACCATGTAAGACCCTGCCTTTTTGAACTTAAGAAGAGTGGTGCTGGCAAGAGTGCATGGACTGTCAGCAAAAGGAAGCTCCCTTTGGGACTTCCATTTGCCCATTCAATGGTTTTCAGTGCCGATTCTTCTCAAATGATGATAGCTGGGTGTGACAGAAGGATCTATGTAAGTAATTCTGTTGTCCAATTTATTTTTCTTTAGTTTTAAGTGATAAATGTGTTTCATCTTTTAAAGGGAGGGTGATAGTTCATGATGTATGTTTTATGTTACAATCACTTCTGAGCTATGAGTAAATGACAACTTTTCTGAATATCTTGGGGAGTTTATAGGCGGTAAGGTTTGTAGTAATGTCGAAACCTTTTAATCCAGAGTCATCATTTTAGAACTACACCAACTTAAAAACTACAGTGGTCAGAGCTTCTCCCTTTCACATATTTAATGTCACCTAGTCTCCATTTACGTGTATGGAAATATTGGTTTTTGTTCATCTTTTTATAATCAATACTATTTAAATGTACATGATTTGCACGTGTGTATCACGTTGATTAATAATAAATGTATATAAAAGGAACAAATTGTCGTGTGTACGTTATCTTATTAAATACAAATTTTTAAAAAATAACGTAAAACTTTTCAGATAAGAAGTGTCGCATGATGTATATGTATATATCAATAAATGTGTAGAAACAAAGATATGTATGCTAATAGACCTATAGAGATTATAACCAAAAGCCTCTTAACCTTTCTTTGCCTTCTGCAACAAGAAGTAATACTATTTGTGGTTTGAATGATTGTGAATCAATAAATCTAGGGAAAAACAAGGAAATAATTGGATCATTAGTTACACATCAATCAATCTTGTGTAACTTTAACATATGTAAATTATAACAGATTATATAAATTAGAAAACTGTCGAGTATAGTCTAAAGGAGTTTTTTTTCTTTTTTTTAAATCTCATCAGTGAAATTATTTTATAGACTGATGCACTTTTCTAATGTTAATAGGGTTTTAAGTTTTATTTGCCACCGAAATCCGTAAATAGTATTTACTAACAATTCTATTTCTTAAAAAATGAATTAAAGGAAAATTAGATGTTTATGACTTTTCATGTTGGTACTGCTGTTTATTTATGATTATATTATATTATATCCCTACTTGGATGAAAAATAATTGAAAGCCTTTTTTTTAATTTTTCTTTTTGTGGCTTTAAATAATCGAAATTCTGTTGCAAGTATAACAGCAAATAGTGACTTCAGAAACTTGTTTAGTAGCATTAGGACATCTTAGTGACTTCATCAATGCATATAGTCTCTGACACTCATCTTCTCTTCTAGGTGGTTGATGCAGTAAGCTTGGAACTAGTACATGTTTTTATCCCTCGGCGTAAAGAGCAATGTGAAGAATTTCCACCAAATGAACCTCCCATTACGAGAATGTTCACTAGTGCAGATGGGAAATGGTTAGGTGCTGTAAACTGCTTTGGAGATGTGTATATATTTAATCTAGATAAACAGAGGTACGGGCTTTCTATCGGACATGTCTCTAGTCTCTGATCTATCTTAAATTTCTCCATTGTGGCTATCTTATGGTTTGTTCCACAAGTTTCTAGGTTCAGAATTTTTTTTATATGGTCAAAATTCTTCGATCATGTTCTTGTGCATTGAAAACATGTAATACATCATTTCCAGCGTTGCACGCTTATCTCTTGATTGGAACTCCCATTTCCCACCTGATAACTTGAGCTGTCAAGTCAGTTCATATCTTTGTGGGACCTTCATCTTGTATTTCCTATTTGGGGCACTGACTGAATTTTATTTTGTAACAGGCAACATTGGTTTATATCAAGATTGAATGGTTCTTCCGTTACAGCTAGTGGCTTTACTCCTAGAAATAGCAATGTGCTTATAGTATCCACATCTTCGAACCAGGTATATGCCTTTGATGTTGAAGCTAAACAACTAGGAGAATGGTCCAACCGGAATACATTCTCTCTGCCGGGAAGATTTCAAGAATTTCCTGGAGAAGTGATTGGGCTTTCTTTTGCTCCTTCTACTAATTCATCATCTGTCATTGTCTACAGTTCAAGGTGTGTCTTTTGCAGTTTTTGCCAAAGCTGTTTTTGAGTTTTTGTTACTCTTGGTTTTCTGCCGTCTTATCTGGTTGAATTCTTTTGGTGGCATCTTACTGTAGGTTCATTTTAGTGTGCATTAGTTTATACTGGCCTTTACTAGATAGGGTCCATTAGGAAATGACACTTCTTTTAGAGAATGGTAAATAACATAGAACACGGGTTGGCCTCTTAATTAGAGCTAAGTAATAAAGAAATGGACTTATCTAGGCTTATCATTTTAAATGTTTGGATACAAAGATTTTGCTTTTATTTGCACCTAGGCACATCAACACACATCAGAAGTAGTAGTCATCAGCACATGTGATATGCTGCGGATTGCTGTGGTTCAATGATTATAGCTGAAGAGATTATTTAAAGTAATTTACTTGCTGAAAGTTCTCTTTTCTTTTTTTGGCTGTGTTAAGAAACCTAATTCATTATCTGCATGACTGCACCCAAGGGTGTGCCTAGTGGAATGAAGTGGGAGGACCATGCGGTCTCATCTTCAAATCCAATGAAGAGTAAAAAACACTAGGTGATGTCTTCTCATCTGCCTAAACCTTGGTAGGCATAGTTATTGGGTACCCGTGTTGGTGGAAAGTAACAGGTACCCAATGGAATAGCTGAGGTCGACACAAACTGGGCCCAACACCACATCATAAAAAAAGAAAGAAATCGAATTCCTTATCCAACCTAATACTGGTCCAAGTCATTCTTTGAAGCGCTCAATTGAACATCCAACTAAGTATGAAGGAACAACGTATGGCTTTAATATTTTGTGGTGATTTATAATGGATAAGCAGTGTATGCTTCAGTGCGTGCACATTTCAGTGGCCCAATGGAAATTCGTTGACCATGAACTAGTCCTGTTTCCTGCATATTCCTTCTCAGTTTGTTGGATCTTTCTCGAGTTATCTATCTGTTTAACTTCAAAAAACCTAGTTGCATTATTGCAGTGTTTTAGTTCCATAAATGTCACATGATTAACAATTTATGGCTTATTATGTAGGGCAATGTGCTTGATCGACTTTGGGTTGCCAGTTGGTGATGATGACGACGACACTGACTTAGCTAATAGTCAAGATTTAGCTTTGAAGAAGCTACATAATAGTTCTCCTGCAAATGGGACCTTAAAGCGCAAGTTGAAAGGGAATGACTTAGATTTGAAACAAATCGGTAGAAAGAATTTTGAATTCTGTGCTTTCAGGGATCCTGTTTTATTTGTTGGACATCTTTCAAGAACTTCCACCTTGATCATAGATAAACCTTGGATTCAAGTGGTTAAAACTCTTGATGCTCAACCAGTTCACAGACGTATTTTTGGGACATAACTCTTGTCACAGTTTTTGTTACAACTTACTAGGGAATGTTTCGTTGGGAGTAGTCAACCCCTTTCACTCAATAGATTCTTCTTTGTTGTTAGTTGGAGTTTGGGTGCGGAAACGTTTGAAATCAATTGTCAAGTTTCAGTATAGCTTCACTTCATCTGCAGGAGTTCTATGGAAATTGCGTGGACCTGTAAATATAACTTGTGAGCTTTACAAAGTGTCCGTTAGCCTGTTCAGATATCGACTAATGTTTTCATGTATCAATTGCTTTTTCCAAGTTTCTGTATCAATCAGTTTTGCCCCTTGAAACAAACATTTTGATCTGCAATGTTAAAAGTCATTTTCTTTTATTGTAGCTTTTCTCCTCTCTTGCCTTGGTTGGAATAAGATGAACATTTCCACTAATGTTTATTGTTTCCTTCTACACATGCCTACTTCAACGACAGTCGACAACAATGTAACCAATGTAATTTCACAAGTGAGATTTTGTGAAGGTGGTGTGATGTAGTTTGATCCTCACCTTGTGAAGGTAAATAGATTGTTTTCGATTTCATTTCTTGGATCAAACCTTATTATTAGTTACAGAAACTATTTTGTTTCATGCAAAATGTCATTTTCTCACTGTTAAATATCTTGGGAGTTTTTGAGGTGTCATAGTCATATATGTCCTAATTTTGATACACTTGTAGGAAGATTTCAATTTTCATATATTTTGGTAGGCCAATAGATATTCCTGTCATTTTGGACAATCAGTTGTCATTCAATAATTGGCTGATAGAATGGTAGAAGGTGATCACAAGGCTGAAAATTAATACAGTACTTGTGCAAGTTGACAGCATGATTGATTCACTTCCCTTCTCCCGATTCAGAAGCGGATTCAAAATTTAAATAAATTCTCGACTTGGAAGGCTAAAGGTTAGAAAAGACGTCGATTCATTATTTTCAACGTCTTTAAATCAAAAGGGAATGTGAAACTTTGAATTCATTCTGTTCCTTTATGTATGGAGATGAGTAATTTTATTGATCTACGATATGAACAAATCTTTGATTTCTTAGTCGATCTGTTAAAAAATAGACAACATATTTATAGGTAAATCCCTAATATTTAGCATTAATCAGATTTCTGAAGATACATGACTTTAGCTCACACCAGCATAACTTCACTTTCTCTCACCATTAGTGGATGGGTCACGGGGTCAAGCCGTTAATATAAAAAAAATCTTGATAAGGAGCGCTTCTTCTCAAATAGAAGTGAATATTGTTAACAAGCAAAATTTTGAAAAACACAAAATTGTGTTAGGTGACTTTCTCGTATGATATATTGAGTAGATTTCTCTATCTTTTATCAACGTCGATTCAACTAATTTGATATTGAGGATTTATTCCAAGTTGATTGACTAATGAAGTATCTTGGTGTGCTTTGGTACGCAGAACATGCATCCAATTGTAACTACTTCAAATGAACACTATATATTTATTTTTTACGAAACATATAAACACTTGAATTATAATATGTTTAATGGAGCATCAAACATATGATAAAATAATTAAGTTGGTAGTGTTTAATAAAATACTTTTTTATTTATTCAGATATTCAATCAAAACAGATCATATAATTTGAATGTCTCAATAAAATTTATTGACAAATTTAACGATAGATATATATGTTGAAAATTGAAACATTTGAACGTATGTTGGTGTAAATTAAACGTGCACGTGTGGAAGCAATTGCTAGGCCTATATTTGGACACAAAACAAATTAAAAGATTGTGTGGAAGCAATTGCTAGGCCTAACTCTATATATGTTTCTAACTTTTTCATTTTCTTAACATAATATGGACAAAATTTTATGTCTGGAATCTTTTGACTTTATGGATCATTACATATTTATTGCATTATTTCGTTATCGTTATTGTTTTCTCCTTCGGTTGTTGTGTAGTACTTTTTATTTCACATTATTTTGATTGTTGTATTATTTTTATATCTGTGTTTTCTAGATATTTTTTTAAACTAAGGGTTTATCAGAAACAATTTATTTATCTATATACGATATGAGTAAGGTTTGTGTACATTCTATCTTTTTCAAATCTCACTTATAAAATTACATTCGGTATATTATTAGATCATTACAACTTTAAAAAACAATCATGGATTATGATAGTAGAGTAATTACTCTATATTTATACATACAGTCTTATATATCTTGTACTTTTTTTGGTTAAAAATAAATAAATATATATATATATATATATATATATATATATGTATT
>NW_006238962.1:2423875-2480444 GCF_000226075.1 Solanum tuberosum | reverse complement strand
TATATATATATATATATATATATATATATATATATGTATTCACAACTTAAATTTATGACTTTAAATCATACGATAATAATATTAGTTTCTAATTCTTATATTTTTCTTATTTATTTATAGTTTATGCTCTCAAAATCTCTAGTTAGACTAATAAAACTACTTGTTGATTGGTGCGTCAGGTATAAAACACAATAAGTTGGAGAATTAGTTGAACACAATATTATTATTATTATTATTACATTAGTCTTTCTTATATTTACAAAAAATTATTTAGATAGATAGATGACATCTCTTTATTCTTTCAATAAACCAAACCAATAGAATGAGAGTAGGTTTGAGACAAACTTAAATATCCTTTTTATTTCATAATGTTAGTGGGGACAAAAGGCACATGCATGCAACCAAAAAGAAAAAAAATACAATACTCAGAGCTAACTATTATACTATCTTATCTGTACTGGTAGAAAATAATAAGTATTCGATAAAATAATTGAGATGCATGTAAACTAATTCAATCGTATCTTTATGGAAAAAAAAGTGCAATAATACTATAATTGCATTATTCTCTTCCAATAAAAACCTTCCAATTATGCAATAATCCAATTATATTCTATGATGATAATATTAGTAATAACAATTAATTAAAGTGGAGTATGAAATTAGGGAAATTGTCAGCACTGAGGAACAATAGCTGGAAAGTTTTGTTTTTTTCCTAAAACTATGTCACTCTCCAAGATATGGATGGCAATTCTAAGGATCATATGACCAATAAGGATTTGGACAAAATCAATAATTGGACAAAATATTTTTTATATTATATAGTTTTTCTTTTTTTATATAGATGATGACATTTATAGTGTGTAGCTGTCATGATAGAAGGTGGGATTGTACCTTTCTGGTCCCTTTTGGTAGAAAATGAGACTTAAAATGGATCATCTTTATCATTCATTTTGTTTTGACTTAAGTTATCTCCGACCCCTTAAAGTTATTCACATATTTCAGTTATACAATTCAATTATGACTATTACCTATTGAACACTTGAATTGCTGATTTCGATGTATATCTATCAGATCATGGTTTCATGTACCAAATATTTCAATATCGTTGCATCCAGACGTTCAATTTTTCCATAGAAATATATTCGTTCAAGAAGGGCTCCAAAAGATGTTGATCGTAAATGAGAAGATTGGTTCCATAGAAAGACGAAAGTGGATTCGCATTCATATACATAAGAATTATATAAGAAGAATAAGAATCTTTGATTTTTTTTGGAAAAGGAGTAACCGGGCTTCTTTGAAGTAATAAGACTAGTCAAATTACAATATTCGTGGAGAAAGAATCGTAATAAATGTAAAGAAATGTTCAAAAAATATACCTATTAAACACAAAATGTTAATGTGGCAAAAGAAGTATTTTTCACTTCCGCTAAGCGCGTGAAAAAGTCTTAAATAACGTTTTATTTTTATTTTTTCCAAAAAAAATTAATACTTTTTCTTCTTTGACTGCCACTTGGCATTTAAATATTTTAAAAGGTAATACTGATTCTTAAAACCAAAAAAAAAAAAAAAAAGTCCCCACCCTACCCCCTTTAAGTCGTTTTCTCGAAGAAGGCCACTGCACTCCATTTTATTTTATTTTTGCTTTTCTTTTTTTATACTATTTCTTTTCAATATTTATTAAAAAATTAAAATTGAATCAACTAATTGAATTTGAAGAAAAAAAAGAAGAAAGAACCTGGGCTGAAAAAAGTTAGCCGATTGACGTTATCTCGGTCACCTTCGAATAAATATTTTCATTCAAATTAAAATGTAAACCCACTAAAATTATTAAAAATAATATCAGATTGATTCGATAAAACTAATTTAGGTCTTCTCAATTTCTCTTTGCTATCGATTTCAAGACGATTGACAGACTCTCTTTCTTCATCACTCTTGTATAGTCTCTTTGAATATATCTCTCTTTGACGTATTAGGAATAAAAAATAATTATGTAAGCAATCACCAAAGAAAATGAATTTTGTCTTTGAGAAAGAAAATCTTGCTAGGAAGAAGATGAAAAAGAAAGGGAGTTGGGGTAGGGTTGGCTTCTCATTTATTTTGTTTTTACAAAAAAATAGATGGAAAATTTATTTGAAATAATTTTCATTCTTTTTAACATTAATTTTTTTTTATTTTATATAATTGTTGGGTCCAACACCACATGTTATCTTTTAATTAGTCATTTTACCACATCACAGCAAGTGTATTACACACACTTTATTTTTTTTGCTTATTATCGAAAAATGTCTAATAGGAACAAGTTTTGAATAGATATAAGTGTTCAATAGGTACTAGCCCTAGTTGAGATGTCTAAGTGAATTATGCGGACAACTTCAAGGGGCCGCAGATGACTTAAGCCTTTTGTTTTGTTACATTATATAGAAGATTACATTACTAGTCATAAGAAACTTAATCAAAATTTGAAGTTTACATGATCGGAATTTTAGAGTTACTAGGCACTAAGGTCTGAATCAAATTTACTCGAAGATCTTGATCTGTTTCTCTAGTCATGCTTTTTGTGTAGACCTACTCATAATTAATTACTACATAACATGTGTCTCTAAATACATTATTACTAGTAAACCTCAATTTAAATTTTAACTATGAATAAATTAATAAAGTTTAGTGTAAACATTGGATGCAGATAAATATTTATTGTTGATGTTCACAAAAGAATATTGTGGTTTTTGCCTTGCTTATTAGTTTAGAGGTTCTTTCATTTCTTCATGATGGCTACTTTTCAAATGCAACTTGTAAAAGTATAGTTTTATGCAAGAATTCCTTGATAATTTGAACCATAAGACAATCCAATTTTATTTTTTTTCATTTTGTGGTGGTGGGGTTGGTGGATTGTGGTGGTGGGGTAGAAGAATTATTTTTACAAACTCTAATTAAACTTAAATTAATTAATTATCTCATTAATTTGTGAACAACCAGAGACCACAAAATAGCATAGTGGTTAAAGAGTTATGAGCACTACTAAAGTGGAAAAAAAAAAGCCGAAGTGTTTGATATAAAGAGAATTTTCATGGATGGTAGCGGAATGGTTAAGATTCCACTCGAGTTCGAACTACTGAGAAGGGAAGAAAACCTGTAGTTAGGTTCGAATATGCATACCGAACACCAGAAATCAAAAGATGAAAAAAGAGTACAACTTGAAGGTACAAAAAAAAAAACAACAGAATTTTCTTCTTCTGTTTTCAAATTTATACTTTGAGGTTGTTTCCCACTACATAGACAGGAACAAATAACTAAAAGGATTAAAAAAAAAAAAAAAAAAATAAGGAGGATAAATCCAAGATCCTCAAAATCTAATGTTCTTTTTAAAAAAAAACCTTTTTATGTTCCATTTACCCCCACAATCTAATCATCATTTTCTCTTCAAATGCAGCAAATGACACAAAGTAAATATACAAATTGTCCAGTTTTTATCCCCTCTTTCTTCCCTTCAAAACACCTGCAAGATGAACAAAGCCAAACAATTTATTTTAAATAAAATATCTTTATTTTAAACCTAGATTGCTCAGACTTTTCAAAGCATCGTCGAGTGTGCGTCAGATCTTTCAAAAGTGATGCTTTTTTGGAGGATTTGACACTGGTTAGACAGTTTTTTTTAGAGTCCGAGAAACATAGATATTAACCTATGTTGCTCGGGCTCTTCATAAATGTCATTGTGTGCATGTTGGGTCCTTCAAAAACAGTGCATTCTTGGAGTATTAACACATGAACATAGTTTTTTTAAGAATTCAATCAAGCAACATAGGTTTTTCCAAAAATGTCGTTGGATGTGTGTTGGATCCTCCAAAAAATGCATCTTTTGGAGGATACACACAGGTGCGACAGTTTTTAAGGAGAGTCCAAGCAACATAGATTTAAACATATATTGCTCAAACTCTTCAAAAAATGTCGTTGGGTGCGTGTCTGATCCTCCAAAAGTGGTGCTTTTTTTGGAGGGTCCAACACGGATACAACAATTTATTTGGAGAGTCCGAGCAACATAGATTTTAACTACATTCACACACCAGATTTCTCAGATGAAGCTTTCCCATTCACAGATGTTTTCAAGAAACCAAAATGTTTCCCCAGAACAGATTTACCCTGAAAAAAGAATAAACAATGAACAAGCCATGACAGTAGAAAAGCAAAGAAGACAAACAGGAAAAAAAAAAAACCTTCGAATATGTTCCCGAGTTGCCTGCTACTTGCTCCATGTAAGTAGTATCATTATAAAAACCCGTGTTATCCTGAAAACACAAGCGATAATTGTAAATGAACGAACTTGTCCATTATTCATTTACGACGTGAGTGTTGAGACATAATATAATTAAGTCATCAGACGCATGCTTTTTCTAAAAGCTTGATCACACACTGCTAAACCGCTGTAGAGTCAAGGTACTACATCACCTCCTTCATGTAGTCATTTTCTTTTGGATATGAATACACGAGGTAAACGTCAATGCCTATCCCCCACCCCACCCCACCACCACAAGAAATTTTTTGATAAGGGTCAAAAAGTCAAAAGGGAAGCATGGAACACAAAGCATCCCACGCTAGTAGTGTCCAAGGAAGAGTCGCATCCCAAGGGATGTGATGTAGACAACCTACCCTAATGCAAGCATTAGTGGTTGCTTCCACGGCTCGAACCCATGACCAACTTTACCGTTTAGGGTAAAAAGAGTCTAAAAAAAGAAATTCAAAGATAGAAAATTGAACTTACCTTTTGGAAATTTGATACAGGAGAACTAGCAGTGTCATCAAGATAAAGATTCTGTTTTTTTCCACTCTGCTCTTTCATTTCCCTTTTCTGTTTCTCCTTTGTATTTTCAGTCTCAGAAGTATATAAGAAGTTGCCATTTTCTTCACAACAGAATTCTTTATCCTCGTGGAAATTGTTATGTGGTGGACCAGATGAAGCATCAGAAACCATAGACAAATCTTCATCTACATATGCTGATCTTCCCCTACCATCATAAATACTTCTCCCCTTAACTCCATTGAATTGATCTGAAGAATATGAGAATTCATCAAAGTACATTGTCCATCCAGATTCACACTCACTAGTGCATCCAGAACCTGATATGTCCATCAAGATTTCAGCTTTGTTACTTAAACAAAAAACAGAAGGCTATTTATGACAGAAGAGAAGCTAGTACTTCAATAAAGAAAGAATTAAAAGACTAATATGGGATGAATTCTCTTTGTTGGTAGTCTATTTATAAGTGGGGAGAAGAGAAGAGCAAGGTATAATAGAACCAACCAAACTTAGCACACTCAAATAGTAGACTAGTTTTGTCCCTATGCTTTATCTGTTACCTTTTCTTTATTTTTTTCCTCAATATTGTAAAGAATCAAAAGTTGCCAGTTGGCTTAGTCATGGGGTAGGGAAATAGAGAAATGAATCATGGCCAATGGCAATTGATATTGGTAACACAAGGTGATAAGAATTACAATAATTACGGCACCTCAATCTCAAGCAAGTTGCAGTCAATCATATGAAAGATATAATATATAAACGAACACTCAAACTTGGCTTCGGCTGACAAGTTAACACTCTAACTTTGAGTATGCACATTTAGATACCTCAACTCACCTTCACTATGTAAGTTAAACACTCAAACTTACAAAGACACCTCGAAAGTTTGTGTGTCACGTCAGCGTCGGGTGTCCACGAGACACAATGGGGATGAGTTGGAGTGTTTTAATTGCCAATTAAGATGTCTAGATGTGCACTTTCTAAGTTGGAGGGCTTACTTGCCAGTTGAGGCCAAGTTTGAGTGATTGTTTATGTATTATACCTTATATGAAAATTATTACTATCCATGACATACATTTAAAAGTCCGTCAACACGTGTCTAAGTGAGCACATCGTGACGTATTCTGTATTGTGAGGTTTCATTATAATTACCTTAGCTGTCAACTTACCGCAAACTACTCCTCCTTCATCTAGAATTGAGACCAGCAATCCTAGCAAACTCCCACTATAATACCATATATATGACATGCAAATGAAGCATTTTCATGGACCACTTATTTGCTGACTTAAGAGGACCATTTAGAAACAAAATCTCTTGGCTCCATTGTTTTCTTAATTGGCCATGATTGGAGGCACAGGTCTTTGATGGGCTTATCAGTTTGTCCTAGTCTGCTTGACTTTAGAGAATCTCCTAGTAATGCTACAAAACCATAGATGCCACTTCTTGAAAAATAATGCATATGGCCCATCATTAAATCACAATATGATAAGTCATTATTGGGTTGTTGTATACCAATCGAGTTTAATTTCTATACGTTGACAGAATAATATCTTTTATACATTATAAGGTCACTAGTTGAACAGTAAGACAATGTTCTACAAACTTCATTACGTTGACAGAATAATATCTTTTGTACATTATAAGGTCACTAGTTGAACAGTAAGACAATGTTCTACAAACTTCATTACGTTGACAGAATAATATCTTTTGTACATTATAAGGTCACTAGTTGAACAGTAAGACAATGTTCTACAAACTTCATTACGTTGACAGAATAATATCTTTTGTACATTATAAGGTCACTAGTTGAACAGTAAGACAATGTTCTACAAACTTCATTACTCTGTCAGTGACTATAAATTAAATCCGTACTAATATCATCTGCTAGCTCCTAGTGTCAAGTCACAATATTTCCCCTTTTACAAGATTACTATAACAAGTTAAAAGAAGGTTCCATAATAGGGAATTCAGCACAATCACTGCAGACTTCAGGTGGGAAAAAAATCACCATTCACATGTAGGGAGAGAAATGAAAAGGTGTCATAATTAATTGTTCTTTATTAGGAGGGGGAAAGTTACCCATATAAGGCCAAATTTATGGTATGAAAACATTTAATTGAGTGGTCATGGGGTTGCTGTAGGGTATCCTTTATGACTCATTTGGTCCCTCAGCTTAATATATGCACATGCACTCTGCCGGCACAGGCGGAGCCACAGCGATAGTTATGAATTTGACAAAACTCAATAATTTTAGCCGAAACCTATAACTTTGCTCAAACCATGTCGTTATGCTAAATGAGAACGGATTGTATGTATATAACGGTGCGATCTTGGTGGTAGTAATTAATATTCAAATGAGAACTTTGAAGGTCAAAAAGGGGGAAGACTCCATGTGAACGTCATTTATACATGGGTTAGACGATCCTAAGGGTCGGAGGAACCCTGACAAATAGCACCTTTCGTGCGTACTCCGAAAGTGAATCAAGCTAAAACTCCTAAACTGGGACGTAGCGATTGATAACAACGTTAGGGAGTCCGAAAATTTCAACAGGGCCTAACCTAGAGCTATCTTTTTCTGTTTAAGAGCTTCCCCACCCTTGAAAGTTGAAACGGAGCAATTGTAGGTAGCTATGGTCCAGCGGCAAGAAGTGCATTGCCCCTTGTGTGGTGTCCGGTACGGCTCCAAAGGCCCTTGAAACCCAGAGGACCGAGTGTCATCCACGCCCATTCACACCCCATAATAACATCAGGTCTCCAAGGTGAACAACCTCTAGTCAATGAAACAATGTAGGCAAGGAAGTCGGCAAAATGGATCCGTAACTTCGGAAAAAGCATTAGCTCTGAAGGTTGGGCATAGGATCCAAATCCTAACCCATCAGTGGACTTCTCAAGATGAAAGTAATAATTTCAGTTGAACCCATATAATGTTTTAAAAGTTATGTTAATTTTAATATATGGATAACTTTTCTCCAACCAGCATCCAAATGACTACTAAATTATTAAAGTTTACTGATACATGAAAAATACTCATTATTTGATTGATCATACCTGCAGATGTGTTTTTTTCCTATTATACACTCAATCATTTTTGACAAAGACATTTGTGGCTCTATCACAGAATGATTTGCTTGAATTTGTATTTGTAGGGTATCCCATGGATTATGAAATACAGGTAGAAAACAAGAGAAGAGCTAAAGTTAGATTTTTGACATGACAGAAATAGCATATAATTTGAGAAGGAAACAACTTACTATTATACGATGCGATTTTTGTACTATCAAACAATTAAACATCAATTCCAAACTACTGTATCGATATCTGAAGTCGGCTATATGAATCCCTTGTATCTGTTACTCTGAGTTTATGCTTTAGTTCATGGAAATTGTATAGTCACATATTAAAGCTTTGGGAAAATATTGAAGGGCAACATAAAACTATCCTTAATAAGACCTTGAAGTGGAATTACTTGTTTTTTAATAACCGTGGTGTCCGAAAGATGCAAATAGCAGAGATGAGAATGTTGAGATGAATGTGGGCATACTAGGAGAAATAAAATCAATAAGGAAGATGTACAGGACAAGGTGGGTGTGGCCCTAGTGGTGGACAAGATGAGGAAGGTGATGTTGAGATAGTTCAAGACGTGTGAAGAGAAGATGCACGGATGTCCAGTGAGGAAGTGCAAAGGGTTGGTTGTAGTGGATTTTAGGAGAGGTAGAACAAAAAAGAATTAGGGAGATGTTAGTAGACAGGACATGACAACATACCAAGGATATGACCCTAGATAGAACAATATGTAGGTCGAGGATTTAAGGTAAAAGGTAGTAGATAGTCAATCATTGTTTAGTTTCCCTTATCAATAGTATTATTAGTAATCCTTCTAATATTGTATTCTTCAATTTTACTTACCTTGTTGTTTTCTTTGCTTCATTTATCGTACTATTTGTGGTTTCTACTGTTTTTTTCTCTATTATTTTCTATATGTTTCATTTGACCCAAAAGTCTACCGGAAACCGACTTTCTATCTTGTGGGGGTAAGGTTTATGTACACATCACCCTCCTCAAACCCCACTTGTGGAATTACACTTGGTCTGCTGCTGTAACCATGGTGTTTGGGCCAGCTGGCCTGCACCCGACTAATTTCACTAGATACCTGAAGTATAATTACTTTTCTGATCCTCCTTCACCAAGAGATTCTGAAATCCAATTTGTTCTCAAGGAGTCTCACTGCAAGAACTGGGATTTTCTTTTTGGCAACAGTAAAGAGCCACAAAGTGAAAATATCACCACCACATAAGGACTTTTCGTGGCGACCGAAGATCGCCCCATCCCTTAAATGTATCTGCTGCGACCTCTAAAAAGTCCAGCAAGAAGTTTCTTTCATGGTGACATTAGTTGCCCACAAATAATGAATAAGTTGCCACAAGAATTACCCAAAATAATGTTTAAAAGAGGCTGCCACTAACAAGTTGACATTCGCAAGGCTACTACCTTCACGCAAAATGCATAGTTCATAATTCTAGATTTGACATCATTTTCATTTACAGTTAATATAAAACCGCAAGAGGGTCAAGGGGGAGGAGAGAAACCGTCTTTCAGAAGACTGGGAGAGATAACTACTGACGAATTTACAAGTTGTTTGAATTCCAATGAGAATTGCAATCGCTTAGGTGAAATTAATGAATAAGAAGCCACTTCTGTAAGGAAACTGACTTGATTCACTGAGAGCACAGCTTACTCCGACTTGTACTTTGGCTTGAAAAAATCAACCCTAACAGATGAAAACAACAGTTTCAGCAAAACAGAAGGTAAATACTCAGAAATAAAAGCAAAGAGGAATTACAGCTACGCTTAGCTTATCGGGTAACATCACGAAGTTGCTGAGATTAAGCGAACACAATATACATTCTCTATGTTGGCAAGTAATCACAAATTTCATGATGCTTCAATATGGGCTACTATTTAATAGCAAGTTGTCACATTGTATGTGATGAAGTAATGCTAAGAATTTCACTAGTTTCTTTAATAGCTGATGCTCACCAAAATGCAAGTGTTGGAAAGAAAAGAGAGAACCTGACAAAATAAAGCATATGCAATTGGTACATTATACATTCTGTCAAGTTTAAGCAAAGAGAAAACAATATAATAATCAGTAGAAACCAAACATAACCCGTCACGAAGTATAATCAAACAATAGGACTATCTGTGAAAAAGCCACAAACATAGGCAAACTAATAGGGCAGGGTAGGGAGGGGATACAAGCCCCTAATATCAAAATTAAACTTTTACACTTCAACATTTTATAAGTTCATAAAGATATACTTGAGAAAATCTAGTAGTTGCCTTCTCTTTACTGCTAAACTTTCACATGGTAACCTTCCCTATATAAGTTGGCTCTCCACTATCAGACCCCAAGTATCATCACTCACTGTAATCGATTGGCATTGTGCTCTCAGCCACTAGCTAGAATTTTGGGATCACACTGTTCAGCTGATTAAAGCAATACTTTTACGTAGATCAAGAAAACAATTACTCCCTATACTTCATTTTATGTGTCTAGTTTGACTTTGACCTGGAGGAGTTTAAGAAAGGAAGGAAGACTTTTGAATCTTGTGGTCCTAAATGTAGCAAAATGCCCTTTGAATCTTGTGGCCTTAAATATGCAATGTGAAATGTTGGAATTAAAGAGTTAGTAAATATAGAAAGTGACATTCTTTTCAAAACAAACTAAAAAGGAAAATAAGTCACATAAGTTGAAAACTTGAAACAAAGAGTACAAATTACTGATGCGGTTAAGTATCTTCTATGACTTCCTTATTAGAGCATCCAATACAGCCTTTGAACTCCTAAAACTCTGAAAATATGGAAACTTAGCTGTTTGTTTCTTCCCATAGTACTTTCACATGAAAAACAAGTAAGGTCCTTAAAAGAAACCCTAGAAGGGCCAAGAAGTTGAGTACATAACTATCCGAATTTATAGAGTGCCAGCACATCCAGGACCAACATCAAAATCAATAGAGTATTTCTTCTCTCTCATTTGGACTATCTCCTCTTTATAAGGTACATTGACATGTCCTAAAGTAAAAATTACTCCTTAAACACCGAAAGAGCTACAAAGCTATGAACTCAGTAAGTATAAATATAATATGCATAACCAGCAACCATAAAATATGTTGTATATAAACAACTATACATATGCTGAACTTACTCATCACGTCAGTGCTACAGAAATCATATGATCGTCGAAATGTTGACAGCAATGACAGGTAACTTTAAACAGAGGTGCTATGTGTTGCATGTAGAATTAAACAAGGCTAGGCATGTAGTTGCTAAGGTAGACTGATGGAGCTTGCAAACAAATTAGTATTTGAGAACTAAAAAAGCTCTACCTCATTGACATTGCAAAAATTTGAAAATGTTCCTTCACCCAACAAAATTTTGGAGTAAATAAAGATATTAAGATACATTTAGTAATCCGGACTGACGCTTGGGGGCCTCTAGCCAAGCTTGAGGCTTAGAAGAAATTAATAAGATAAAGGGGCTTTGGTCATGAAATGTGAGCTTATCCCCCTTCACTATGTGAATAATTTATCACTCAACGGTGACAAAAATGGTAGGACAGTAGCCTATTTCCTCCACCAATATAGATGCTTAATAATCTAAACTTGCCAAGCTGGTTGACAAACCCAACGACAAAGTCGAGGAAGGAAGGGACAATCATAAAGAATATTTTCTGAGGTTCTGCTCAAAAAGAAATTCACTTCGGTATATCTCCAAATTGCTACCATCAAATTACTTGATGTTTTTAAAATAAGATAAATTTGAAGAATTTATTGCTTCACCATTCCTTAAACATGTCACTTTTTCTACTAAAAGTCCATGTTTTAGCCAACGCTGTCAAAATAGAGATGGAATAATAGAATGATACCTCAATAAATATTTGACCTGCTAGTATTCATGTATCATTTACTCACTAGGCCTGCTAAAGGTATAACTTCTTCTTTTTGGTTCTGAAACAACTTACTAGCCTTATTAAGCTAGGTTATACTTATAAATGACCTTGAGCAGCCCTTTATTAGGACAATATATCTGTCCTGACACCTCTTCCCACCTTCCATGAGAACCCCTCAATACCCCTTTGAAACCACTTACTAGCTTTCTTAAGCTAGGTTATTAGCAATAAGAACAGCATCCTTAAGCAGCCCTTTATGAGGACAAAATGCCTGTCCCAAGACCTCCCCTCATCCCCTAAGAGAAACCCCCGCAACATGCCTTAGGAATAAGAACAGAAATAAAAAGAGGCCATATTTGTCAAAGAAAAGAGCAATTAAAAAAAACAACAGCAAAGCTGGTATTTTGAGTAGGACAACAAGTAATTTTTAAGTTCAATTTTAACTTGTGATCTTTCAACAAGCATTTCAGATTTCAGATTTTAGTATCAATATGGTAGGTTTACTTTTGTTTTAGATGTAAATCTTGCGTCCACCATTTAGTATGTGCCACTTGTATTCTTACAATTAAATCAATTGCAAATTTCATACTCCAGTAATCTTGCAAAAATAATAAAAATAGAACATCCTTCTTCAAACTCTTGACCCAATTTGATTATTCCTATTAAAATGCTGGAGTAGGTAGAACAACCTGAACAGAGAAAATTTAAACCCTTTCTCTCGAACGTCCCTAAATTTAAACTACTTTGACAGAACAACTTAATCCACTTCAAATTATGGCTCTTAATACAACCCTTTCTCTCAACAAAAATCCTAAGATGAAAACTAAACACATATAACCCTTTCTCTTGACAAAAATCCTATGATGAAAACTAAACACGAATTCACATGTCATATTATGCAGCCTGATGAAATTTCGAAAGAGCAGTATGCACTGTGCAGTAGTCCCCTTCCATATTCTTTATTTGTTTTTTTTTTTTTTGATAACCGAGAAATCCGTCTGTTACCCGCCCTTTGGACCAATCACGGCCTTCTAAACTCGGTGGATAATGGGCCCGCCCTCTACCCTTCTCCACCTTTAAATACCGGGCCTTTGCTTTGCATGGTGTGGGGCTTGAACCTGTGACCTAAGCCACACATCCTCCACCTTTTGCCACTTGAGCTAGGCCTTGGGGGCTTCCATATTCTTTATTGTTTTTTTTTTGATAACCGAGAAATCCGTCTGTTACCCGCCCTTTGGACCAATCACAGCCTTCTAAACTCGGTGGATAATGGGCCCGCCCTCTACCCTTCTCCACTTAAATACCGGGCTTTGCTTTGCATGGCGTGGGGCTTGAACCTGTGACCTAAGCCACACATCCTCCACCTTTTGCCACTTGAGCTAGGCCTTGGGCGCTTCCATATTCTTTATTTTTTTTTTTTTTTTTGATAACCGAGAAATCCGTCTGTGACCCGCCCTTTGGACCAATCACAGCCTTCTAAACTCGGTGGATAATGGGCCCGCCCTCTACCCTTCTCCACTTAAATACCGGGCTTTGCTTTGCATGGTGTGGGGCTTGAACCTGTGACCTAAGCCACACATCCTCCACCTTTTGCCACTTGAGCTAGGCCTTGGGGGCTTCCATATTCTTTATTTGTATTAGTACAAAGTTCCTTATAAATGGTAAGAAAACAATAAGACTGTTTTATTTCTACGTTCCTAATTATTACTTCTCTTTCTATTTTGTTCTTGCATTTGCTCACTAATTCATCACTTCATAAAGTGTTCTTATAGCTAAACACAGTCACTAAGAATGCATTCACTAATAACAAAAAGAACACATTAAGTAACAGCTTATCAGAAAAAAGAAAACAACATGTAGTATGAACTCAAAGAGGGAATCCAGCATAATTAGCTACCTGCGTTTCAATTTCAGCAACATTGCCATTTGAAGACTCCCCCTTTTTAATCCACACAAAGCTATTATCCCTCTGCTTCAACATTTTTCGCACATCATTTTTTCTGGAACTCCCATATGACTTGTCACCATACACCCTGACACTCGATCTCCCATGACCATACCTCCTATCAGTCAATGATAAATCCCCAAGATCTCCCTCAATCGTCCTATTCAGACCGGCTTCTGAATCTATCAGTACATCTTTGCTCTTATCACTGTATGCACAAAATGCACCTCTCACTCTCGCCTTCTCATTAGCTCTTTCTTTCACATCAACTGAAACCTCCTCCTTTTCTGCATTTAGTTCTTGTCCTGATTGCTCCGCACTGTCTGCTTTATCGCTAACTTCTCCAACCCTATCAGCCATCTTTCTCCCGCTATGTTTCTTTCCCCTATACCAAACTCTACGTTTCTTCCCTGCGATTTTCCTATCTACCTTGATTTCTTCTACCACCTCCACCGTGCAAACAGTAGCCACTTCTTCAACCTCCTTATCACTAAATGCACCTTTCACTCTCACCTTCTCATTAGTTCTTTCCTTCACATCAACTGAAACCTTCTCCTTTTCTGCATTACATTCTCGTCCTGATTGCTCCACACTGTTTGCTTTATCACTCACTTCTCCAACTCTATCACTAATCTTTCTCCAGCTGGGTTTCTTTCCCTTAAAACCAACTCTATGTTTCTTCCCTGAGATTTCCCTATCTACCTTGTTTTCTTCTACCACCTCCACTGTGCAAACAGTAGTCACTTCTTCGGTCTCCTTAGCACTGTATGCACAAAATGCACCACTCACTGTCACCTTCTCATTAGTTCTTTCTTTCAAATCAACTGAAACCTTCTCCTTTTCTGCATTGCATTCTTGTCCTGATTGCTCCACGCTGTCTGCTTTATCACTCCCTTCACCAACCCTATCAACCATCTGTTTACCGCTATTTTTCTTTCCCTTATATGCACCTCTCACTCTCACCTTCTCATAAGTTCTTTCTTTCACATCAACTGGAACCACCTCCTTCCCTGCATTATGTTTTTGTCCTGATTGCTCCACACTGTCTGCTTTATTGCTCACTTCTCCGACCCTATTACCCATCTTTCTCCAGCTATTTTTGTTTACCCTAAACCCAACACCACAATTCTGCCCTGCGATTTCCCTATCTACCTTGTTTTCTCCTACAACCTCCACCACGCAAACAGATGCCACTTCCTTAGCACGAAATGCACCTCCCACTCTCACCTTCTCAGTGATTCTTTCTTTCACATCAACTGAAACCTCCTCCTTTTCTGCATTTAGTTCTTGTCCTGATTGCTCCGCACTGTCTGCTTTATCGCTAACTTCTCCAACCCTATCAGCCATCTTTCTCCATCAACAGAAGCCACCTCCTTATCACCGTATGCACGAAATGCACCACTCACTCTCACCTTCTCATTAATTCTTTCTTTCGCATCAACTGTAACCTTCTCCTTCCCTGCATTATGTTTTCGTCCTGATTGCTCCACACTGTCTGCTTTATCACTCACTTCTCCAATCCTAACACCCATCTTTCTACCACCATTTTTCTTTCCCCTATTTCCAACTCCACAACTCTTCCCTGTGATTTCCCTATCTACCTTGTTTTCTCCTACAACCTCCACCACGCAAACAGATGCCACTTCCTTAGCACGAAATGCACCTCCCACTCTCACCTTCTCAGTGATTCTTTCTTTCACATCAACTGAAACCTTCTCCTTCCCTGCATTCTGTTTTTGTCCCGATTGCTCCGCACTCCAGCTATTTTTCTTACCCCTATACCCAACTCTACATATCCCTCCTGCAATTTCCCTATCAACATTGCTTTCTCCTACAACCTCCACCATGCAAACAGTAGCCACTTCTTCAACCTCCTGATTCTCGCTATACCACTTACATTTACCCTTAGATGATTCTTTTCCACCCCTTTCCACACTCACCACAGCCATCATTTCATCCTCCGCCACATCAATCATCGAAACCTTAGCCATATCTCCTGATCCATCTCTTTCAACCCTAGCTTCCCTCTTTCCAGAATAACCCATTTTCTCTTTTCCCCTTGTTCCATCAACACCTTCTTCAACCACTGGAGCATTCACTCTAACCTCCTTCAACTTGGGTTCTTTAGCAATCAAACCCACCTCACGCCAACCTTTCCCACTGTGATTGTCACGCTTTTGCAGATTTTTACCAAGTGAACCTCGATTATGAGTACACCCATTTGCAATGCGGTTTTCATGATTTCGAAGAACTGGGTATTTTTCTTTTTCTCCACTTTCCAGTTTTTCCTTTTCTTCTTGCTGCTTTCTTTCTTTCTCTTTAAGCCATCGTTCTTTGAGCTCAGCTATGGTGACGTAATTCGAGGGTAGAGAAGGGTACTTTACAGGATCAATTCCAGCCATTGATGATCAAAACTTTCTGAACAAAATCAACAAGAACAGTGCTAAAGCTTCAAGCTTCACATGGTGGATGAAAGATAAATGGCGAAAAGCTGTTGAACTGTAGAAACACCTTTGAGTGTGTCTGCAATTTAACTGGTGAAACTTTTTTTTTTGCCGAAAAAGACGGAAGGAACGTGACACGTTTGTTTAAGTGGATGAGTATATATGAACCACTTTGATAAATTTCTAACGGCGATATATATGTACCACTTTTTTTCAACTAGATGGCTATATACTAATTTTTGTCTAGGTTTTGTTAACAAGGCGCGATATATATGCATCATTTTTTTAAACGGTGACGTTTAACACTATATATTTTTTTCAACTAGACGGTGGTATAAATATACTATTTTTTGTCTAGGTTTTGTTAACATGGCGGAGCATATATGCATTATTTTTTTAAACGGCGATGTTTAACACTATATTTGAAATTAGGTTAAATGAATATTAAGATAGTGATGATGCTTTGAATGTGACAAGCTCTAAATTGCAAAGTTAAAAGGTATATATATAGTTTTTTCCCTTTATATGTATACTAGATGCAAAGTTGTGGGTTAGTATGAGGCTACGAGCCCAACAAATTATATTTAGAGTGATTTAGGTACTTTTTGTTCTAATTTATGTGACGTATTTTTTTTAGTTAATTTTTGAAAAATAATATATTTTTCTTATTTATAAATGTTTACTGATGTTATAAGTATTTTAACTATGTTGAATTTATTATATTTTTTTTATTATTGATTTGGGACTAAGGTATCAATGAAAAACGTATTTTTAAAAGTACATTCAAAGCATAGACATTAAAGTTTCTTTAAATACTTTCTACATGAAGCAAATATATGAATAAGAGGTATGAAATCTCAAGAATACCTTTAACACGAAGAAGACACATTGATGAAGATGTGTTTCCTTTTAATCTCTTATTCGGATACTTTGTTTTTGTTTTTTCACTTCAGGTAATGCTCATCATTTCTTGTTTGTTATAGAAAAATATCATTTTTTAAAAAACTTTTCTCTTTTTTGTATATATACGTTTTGTTTATTCACTTCACGTGCTACATATTTCTTGTTAGTTCCGTTACAAAAAAGATATAATTTGTTATACTTAAAAAATAATTTAAACTCTCTAATTTGCTTTAATGATATATTTTTTATACTAGATTCATTGCACGTGAGTTGCACGTTTACGTCTATTCTTCAGATTCTTATAACCGTTAAATAGTATCCAATCATATATTTCGAACTTTTGTCAGTGTGACCGAAAATTTGAACTGAAGTTTACGATAATTTGTTTGTAAGTAGTTTTAGAAGCACATTCAAAGCAAAGACATTAAAGTTTCTAAAATACTTAATTTCGATATGAAGCCAATACATCAATAAGAGGTTTGAAATTTCAAGAATACTTTTAACATGAAGCAGACACATTAATGAAGACGTGTTTGTTTTTAATCTCTTATTCGCATTGATACTTTGTTTTTTATTTTTTTACTTCATGTGATACTCATCATTTCATGTTAGTCTGTTATTGGTAAAATATCATATATATTTTAATTTTTTTTTTACTTTTCTCTGTTTGTACATACACACTTTGTTTATTCACTTCACGTGATACTTATTTCTTGTTAGTTCTATTACAAAGAAGATATCACCTGTTATACTTAAAAAATAATTTAAATTCTCTAATTTATTTTAATGACATATTTTTCATACTAGATTCACCGTACGTGTATTGCATGTGTATGTCTACTCTTGAGATTCTCATAACCGTTCAATAGTATCCAATCATATGTTTTGAACTTCCCTTAGTGTGATCGAGAATTTGGGGCTGAAGTTTACAAGAGGTTTGAAATTTCAAGAATACCTTTAACATGATGCAAACACATTAATGAAGACGTGTTTGCTTTTAATCTCTTATTTGTATAGATACTTTATTTTTGTTTTTCCACTTCACGTGATACTCATAATTTTATCTTAGTCTTTTATGGAAAAAATATCATTTTTAAAAAACTTTTCTCTTTTTGTATATACACGCTTTGTTTTTTTCACTTCACATGATACTTATTTCCTATTAGTTCCATTACAAAAAAGATATAATTTGTTATACTTAAAAAAAAGTAATCTAAAATTCTCTAATTTATTTTAATGACATATTTTTTTATACTAGAATCATCGCACGTGTGTTACACATGCATGGATGTCTATTCTTGAGATTCTTATAACCGTTAAATTAAATAGTATCCAATCATATGTTTCGAACTTTCATATTAGTGTGACCGAGAATTTGCGGCTGAAGTTTACGATAATTTATTTGTAAATAGTTAATTTGTACGATAATTTATTCAGATTTTGCATGGTGATGGTCATCTAGTCTCTTATCCAACTGAACAAATGAATGAATCTAATGAAAGTTTCATTAGCTTCGTGTAATGTTTTTTTTTTTCAGATTCATTACTTTCAAATGTTATCAATCGTATCTCACTTAATACTTCCTTGTAAACGGCATTTCTTGTGTATTTCCCGTCTTTCGATCTAATTGTTCTGTCATAACCAATAATTTCATCATGGCCAATGAAAATCCTCTTAAGTATTACGTATAGTTGATCATACGATATAACATGTCATGGTAAATACAATTCAACACCTGGAATTGTTTGACCTTGCACTTTATTTGTCGATCGTCATTGCAAAATATAGATGTTACATTGAAGATTATAGTAGAACAATATGTTCATATGGTCAGCTCTGAGCTGAAAGATGAACTTTCATGGGCCTACACTTCTACAAAGGTGAAAACATTATTTGACCATTGGGCCTCTATAAAATATTATTGTTGGAAGTTACAACTATATTGCAAAGGTGTGTGTAGGGCAACAATGTTTTTAGTTAGGTTTTTTTTTTTATAAAGTTAGGAGTATTTACATAATTTAATTTTTAATTTTTTTAGAATTCATGTTTTTAAGATAGAATAGATAGATAGATAGATATAGATTTATACTAAAATACGGCCA
Source organism: Solanum tuberosum (assembly GCF_000226075.1). Lineage (NCBI taxonomy): Eukaryota > Viridiplantae > Streptophyta > Magnoliopsida > Solanales > Solanaceae > Solanum > Solanum tuberosum. The sequence continues at coordinate 2,461,308 of NW_006238962.1, read as the reverse complement.
TATAATGTATTTTGTTTAAATAGGAAGGGAAGAAGGTATGTCATACATTGATTGAACCTCTGTTTTTTGTTTTATTTTTCCCTACCCACTTGATTTTAAAATGTATTCCCTAGGTATATAGATTGTATATCACATATTTATTTCTTATTTTTGGTATTTCAATATTTTGTTCTTTTTTCTCAACTAAATCTACAAAAACATAAAAAAGAGTTTTTCTTTTTTCATTTTATGAGATAGTGTTATGACTAATGTGAAAGTATTTCAAACACATTCTTAATATCTTGTGGTATTCAACGTGTCATTCAGACAAGGGTGTTGTATGAAGGATCAATCATATGACGTGTCATATGTTAAATTAATGTTGTTTCTGGAAATTAAGCTGAGGTTAAAGCCACATTAGATGGGCTAAAATTGTGTGTTGAGAATGTCTTAACCAATCTAGTGACTATGAAGGTAAATAAATGTAAATGGACTTGCTAAATTAGCTGCACTAGGTGGATCAAGTTAAGTTGTCTCCATCAAATCTGCCAGAATTAGGGGCGGATCCAGGATTATCACCAGAGTATGTTCAATATATGAAAAAGTAAACTGTGAAAACACAAGACGAGAGATGAATTGTGCTCGTATTTAATTTATTTATCGACTTAGTTTTAGCATCAAATTTTCAGTAACACAAGTGACAAACAAGAAGCAAAAGATAAAAAGAAGTTCAACATACACAAGAATAGTATGATTGAGAATCAATTTGATAGAAAAATAGGCTAGCAAAAGGAAGTACATTCAAGCTGAATAACCTTTATTCGTGAAAAACTACATGATATATTGTTGGGAGTTTTATGATTCTGTTGTTCTAACTGATGAATTCTTGTCATGATCACCTTCGAGTTGGCTTAAGTTTCCTTTCTCCTTGATCAGTTGAACATGGTGATGCTTGCAGTAGAGGCGCCCCTCGTGAGCAATATAGTTGGATGGGCTAATTACACAGCCTCCATGGCTACATTTGAAGCAACTTTTGTGGTATGGTGTTCCATTCACAGATACCTATAGACAGAGGCGAATCAAGAATTTAGAATTTCTTGTATATGCATATATTAAAGCCGAAAGCAATGGATTTAATTGAATCTATCTAAGTTCACCTCCCTATAAACACAATATCAAATTACTACATTTTATCTCAAGGGTTGAAGGTACTAATTACAATAAGCATTAGGTTCTTTTACATCCAGATGTGTATTCAGAATTTGAAGTTTATGGACAACGACCTCAAGCTAATATACAATAATAACTGAGCTCATAGTCAAATATATATAGATATTTAGTGAATTCATAGGTTGTTCTCTAGATCCCACCGCTACTTACAGTCAAACCTCTCTATAACATCGTTTGTCCGGATATTATTTTGCTACTATAGCAAAATGTTGTTATAGATAACATATAATATAACAAAACATGAAAGTTGGCTCCACTGAGCGAAATGTTGTTATAAAGAATGACTGTTACAGAGAGTTCTGACTGTATACATCTTTTAGCAAGTTTTTGGTGTAGCATACAAAAGATCACAATATTTCACATGAAAAATCTACCAATATTTACTAGCAGTAAACTTTTATATTAGTTAACAAACAAATTGTTGCCAAATATTGCTAGCTGACTGTACCTTTTCTGTTGGATAAACAGTATTCTTGCAGCCAAAACATTTCTCCCTTGTTCCAACAAACATGCTTGAAACTTTAGCTGCCTGTGGTTTCTATTTCAAATATTCAAAACATAGATTAGTGTTATTCACAAATCAATATATGTTTGCTCAGACTCTTCAAAAATATCAATGGGTGCACGTGTCAGGTCCTCCAAAAGCAGTGTAATCTTGGAGGATCTGACACGGGTGATGCAACATATTTGGAGAGTCCGAGCAATATAGATGTCAATTACCTCATCTTTCTCTGGCTTCACAATTTTTGGTGTCCCTGGAATAGATTTTAGTCTATTAGTAAATTTCTGATTAGCAAAAAATTTGATGATTTGAAATTAGGAACTTTTTTTTTGTACCTTCAAAGCTTTTGTCAAGACTTCCAGTTCTTTTGAAGAGCTGATCAAAGTGGGGTCTACAGTATAGAACTCCCTCAAAGGAATTGTAGTTGCTAAGCTGCAAATTAATGTATTAAACAAGATTAAAAAAGAGTAATAATTAAGTTGGATTAACAAGTCTAATATCTACTTTCTTTTATGCTATGTTTTTATGTCATTGAAATCTGAAAAATGAGAAACTACTAGCCAAGTATGTGGCATACTGGTCAATAAAATAGGTTAAAAATCATGAGGTCTCAGGTTCAAGCAGAGACAAAAGTTACTACGTGCTTTATTTTCAATTGTCCAAGTCTTGGTGCAAATATAATTTCCCGGTATCTGTGACGGCGGAAAGATAATAGGTATCCTATATAATTAATTGAAATACGTGCAAGATGATCCGGATAGGGTTACCAAGACAAAAATGAAATACTTAAACACAATTGGGACATATTTTCAAATTCCTATGATGCAATTGGGCCTTTAAGCTATTGGACATCGATGGTATCAGAGTGCGCCTCTTCATGGGGTGATTAAAGTTAAACTAAATGCCTTAAAGTTTAATATGGTTCGTAAAACATCTAGCTTATAATTTATCTCCTATTCTTACTGTCGAGGGACTTTAATAACTATAGCATGCCAGAAACAGGGGAATCGAAATGATTAGACCTATAACCCGAAATGCTCCCATCATCATGGTAGTAAAAAAGAACAAACCTTGAGAGTACCCTTGCAGTAAAAAAGAACAAACCTTGAGAGTACCCTTGCAGTGATAGCATCTAAAACAAGCTTTATGAAACACTCTATTGTCTGCAGTTAATTTATCAACCAAATACACTGTCTTTTCACATGCCATACATTTTTGTGTTGTTCCTGCAAAAGCCATTGACAAGCTTTTAGGTTTATCAAGAAAGGGTCTTTTCTTGATTTTTGTAGCAAAGATAAGAGAGAAATAGGTAGATAAAAAAAGTTATGGTGAGGCAAAAGAGGAGTAATGTAACTTAACTAATTGAGATATGGACATTTGGCTGTCATTTTGTCCCCACTATGAAGTATCCAACTACCCCACTTAAACACCTTTTTTTTCATACTATATTAAGTTTTCACGCTATATTCTTGGAGTAACGGTAAAAGTTATTGTCGAGTGATCAGGATATTACGAGTTAAGACTATGAAAATATTCTTTTATTCTTACATAGAAATGTAAAGGAAGACGGTGTATTATGTATATGAAACCGCAAGCTCCCAAGCAGTGGGAGGAGCCAGGGCTCTGACTAATAGATTAATGTGATCGATATTCTTCGCATAGCAAATGCTGATCGAAATCTTTGTGCACCAGACTTTCGTATATTGGGAGTAATGATAAAAGGTGTTGTCAATTATCGAGTGAGACAAGTGAGGTTTGTTCAAATGGTTGAGCATTTTTACCATTAATCAGTAGCTTGAGGATTCGAGTCATGCTGGAGATTAAGTGGGAATATTCGTCAATTTAAAGTATGAAAATTCAAATAAGACTGTGTATAATAGATCGATATGAAGTATAATTAGTCATGATTGTTACTTGCATAGTGATCAAAGTTCACATGTTGTGTTGAAGCTTAATTGGTAAAATTGCAACTTTAAATTTCTCTTTATAGTAAGGTTACTGAAAATATCTTACTATCATTATCAACATTTTGGACCATTATAAAAGAAAAAATAATTTCAAGATGGAATTTATTTTTCCAACTTTTCTTTTTGAATTATTAGGTTATTTTGGCTGGACCATATTCTTCTTGTCTTAAAAATGAAAAAAGCAAGTTGTCAGGACCATATGTAGACAGTTCTGTTGGACAGATTTTCAAATTCAAATTCCACATACAAAGGGGGCACATGTCCCACTATCATAAATTGAAATGTCAGTACAATTTTCCTCTCAAATTAGTTAAAATCGACTATATAAATATTATAAAAAAAAAGGTAATTTTGCTTTTAAACTATTTGAAATGAAATAACTTTACTAACTTTATTTGCCAACATTTAGTCATAAATAATTTTCTTTAGATTATTAAAGTTTGGTGATACCATATTTTAGCCACTCAAGTGAAAAAAATAATTCTTAATAATATGATGTAAAGGACAACTTTTAAGGACCAAATAGTTTCTTAAAGTAATTATTAGTCATGATATTGAAAAAATAATTATTTTTCTGCAATGTGATCATTATAAGATTTCTTCATCCTTAATTTCAAAATCAATCTTTAAGATTGAATAATCTTTAATTATATGCAAATATTTTTAAAATAATATTTATTACTTAAAAAACAATCAAAAGTGATATAGTGATACCTGTTTTTTTTTGTCTAGACGTGTATTTATCATCACTCTCATTAATTACTACAAGGCATGTTAGGTATATGATGTGCACTACTTTTATAAATGGAAAAAATGAAGTTCGAAAAAAGAAAGAAAATGAGAAAAGGAATTATGGTACTATTATTTTATTTGTTTGGCTTCTCGTCGAATAAGAATAAAGACCAAAGATCTTAAGCGACTAATATGTACTATACTTTTTTCGGTGAGTTTCGACAAATTTATTTTCTTTCTCTTTCTCGGTATTATTGGAAAATGTTGCACATGCTATCATTGTGAAATAAAATGTTCACAAATTTTATTTGGTAACAATGGAATCAGCTAAATTAGTCGATGACATTGGTGATGATTCAAGTACGATAATATTTGACAAAGGCTTCGATTTTCATGGGATTTGTTGGCACCATGAAAAATGGTTAGTCAACTCGCTATATAGGCCAGACACTCACCGTCACTGAGTGCCTCTCCTATTAAGATAGATCTCTCTTTAAATAAAATTTTTAACAAATATTATTTCAAATGTTTATATTGTTTTTTCTATAACTTCAACCTTCAGCTTACTAGCATAATGAACTTGAATTTTGATTACAGAGGATCGATGCCTGAGGCACGAAAGAATTCCGTAAAAGCTAATGATTTTTTCGTTGCAGAAGAAAACAAGAAAGGGGTTGATAAGAAAAATCCATGGATTAGTTATACATTGACTCAAATTTCTACCAAATATAGTACTAAATAATATCATACATAATACATAGACTATTTCTTCTAATACTCCCTACCGAACGACACCTAAATTATTAGTACAACTGTACAAGGCACGTTAGGTATACGATGTGCATCACTACTTGTAAAAATGGAAAAAAAAAAAAATGAGAAAAGGAATTGAAATTTCTTATATTATATTATATTTTATATATATAACTCCAGAAGTTTATCTCTTTTTCCAATATGTTTTTTGTCTTATTAGTCGTATTAATAAGTTGACCTGCATTTTTCAATTTGAAAAAATAAGTATGGGTGAATAAAAGATACAATGATCTCTTATAACCACTTATAAATGATATAAGTTAAATCTTGTATTTGTTACAAATTTTTTATATAATTTTATATAAATTTATACTCTATATTAGAAATACTGAATTCAAATAAACTCGAACACATATCACAGTCCATTTTAACAATATTTATTTTATAATTAGTAGACTACATGTCAATGTTGTAGTGTATTTTTGACCATTCAAACTACTCCTCCAAGAATATCACCCAAACTTTATTTTATAATATATTCGAACTGCTAGAAGTATAAATTAAATAATTTCAACGTGCTACACTTGTCTCTTTTACAATAATTTAATTAGTCAAACGAACAATAATATTCCAAAGAAGATTCCACGAAATATTTTATAGCAAAATCAGCAATTTTGGTCCTTCTAATTTGATAAATTCTTAATTTCAGTCCTTATTGTTTCTAGTTAAACATATTTAATCTTTAATTAATTGATATATATGCACACTTTTGATCTTTCTGGCTATGAATCATCACAAAAATCAACGAATTAGTAAGTACTAAACCATTTGATTTTCAACATATTAATTTACATGTGTATTATTATCCCATATTTTGAGTATATTATAATTCTATAAATCATGTATTTCCTATAGGGCTCGTTTGGTTGGGGAATAAGGTATTCATCGATTTTATCCTAATCAAACATAGGATAAACTCATTCTAAAATTGATTTCAGGATTAGTTATCCCTCATCTCTCATACCAAACGAGTCCTCAGGTTAAATGTGCTTAACAAAACAAGAATTAGTTATTAATTGAGGGACCAAAAGTACATTATATATATATATATATATATATATATAATATAATATGTCCCTCAATTAATAACTAATTCTTGTTTTGTTAAGCACATTTAACCTGAGGACTCGTTTGGTATGAGAGATGAGGGATAACTAATCCTGAAATCAATTTTAGAATGAGTTTATCCTATGTTTGATTAGGATAAAATCGATGAATACCTTATTCCCCAACCAAACGAGCCCTATAGGAAATACATGATTTATAGAATTATAATATACTCAAAATATGGGATAATAATACACATGTAAATTAATATGTTGAAAATCAAATGGTTTAGTACTTACTAATTCGTTGATTTTTGTGATGATTCATAGCCTAATACCACATTAAATAACAAACAAAATGATATAGATATATAAGAAAGGTTCAAAGCCCTCTCTTTTGATTTGACTATTTCTATATTCCCCCTCGTTTAGATCTAGTCTTCCAAATAAACTCTTATAAATAAGCTTATTGAACCCTCTATTTTTCTTTAAAAGTCTCTAATAAAGTTATCACTCCAAAACAAAAATCATCCAAAATCCCTATAGTCTCTTTGTATTATTTTTTTAATAAATGTTTAATCATTTTATTTGTGGAAGTGGAAATTTTCATAATCAAGAAGGTGAAGATTATGATAGGGAAACATCAAGCCCTTGTTCAACTCCAAAAAAATCATCAAAAAGAAGCAAAATAGTACATACAATCCTTATGCTGATCGTGGCCTAGACAAATTTTTGAAACTCTTAGCCAATCTTGAAGGCAAAAAACAAAAAAATTATACTCAAATAGGATCTGATGATATTTCTTTCGTACGATTCGTTTTCTCGAATTCAAATTCAATCAAGCCTATTGTTGTCAGAGTGAAGGACAAAAATCAAACATCGTCTAGTGACACTGATGATGACAAAGTCAAAGTTTGTTGATAAGAAGACTATTCACGAGGTTTCATCAAATATTTCAGAAGAACGAAAAGTGGAATCTAAGAGAATGAATTTTTTTAGGAATTTGAGGTTAGCAAATTTCAAGAAGCCAACTTATTACATGCCATTAGCTATAATCTTGATATTGGTTTTTTTAGCTATTTATGGGAGGTGTTTTGCGATATTGTGTACATCAATTGGATGGTACGTTATTCCAATCATAAAAGCTAGCTCAAGAAGGACAAAAAGGAGGCATGTGAAAAAATTGAGTGAAGAAAATGTAACATTATGTGAAGGGCCAATATTTCCAAGAAGTGTAGTGAATGGACCAAAAGATCATAAATTGGTTGCTGGGAAACATGTCCATATATAACAGCAACTAGTGATGATCATTTTTTTTTTGTGACTACAATTTTTTTTTTATTGATTTATAAATCTTGTATTATGGAGTTGGACTGGAAATCCAGACACTCTCTTTAACATGTCCTTGATCATATTTTTACATGATAAGAACTGCATTAATTGCCACATATATAATGCTAGCGGGTTGAACAATATATTTGTAGCAATATTAGCTTCATATGTGTTGAATTGGATTTGAATTGTACTCGTATTTTTTTGAAGTTCAAGGTACCCATAGTATGTTCTTTTCTTCTCCTTTTTAATATAATATTGATTATAGATATATTGATACATCAGTAAAAAAATATTTTTATTTTATTTTATAATCTACGTTAATGGTAGAATATCTTATATAGACATCAAAAGGTATCCAATTGAATAGCTCATAGATCATTGGCTACAAGTACCGGTGTTAAATATGGCCAAAAATTTGATGGTCTGTCTGAAATTTTATGGGTCAACAGAAGATAATTTTATATTGGATTGATTTTAGCCAACACAACATAATTTATTTTCAAAAGTAATCGTTAAATTTGCCGAATACCAACCTAGTTCTAGTGCATATTTAAGATATACTTTAATTTAATTTGGATTTAGTACTTGAAATTTACTTTGACTTTTTCTATGAGTTGGAGCTTGAGTTTTGCGTCTCGAATTGGATATTGGATCAAGGTTGAGGCTCAGGAGACTTGGGTCCTAGGTTAGGGTTAGGGTTGGGTCTCGAATCTCAAGCCATGCTCGATTCTCAGTTCTCCAATCAAGATCGGGCCTCAGTTTGGGTCCGAGGTAAGGGTCAGAGATTGGTCCAAGTCTCGGGTGCATGGTCGGGGCGGGGTTAGGTTCCTAGTAAAATTCACGGTTCGAGTCTCAAGTTAGAATCAAGTCTTAGCAGGTATCTTAGGTTTTGGGTTAGGGTTGGGATGATGTAGAGTCCTAAGTCCTAAGTTAAGATTGGGTTTTGGGTCTCGGGCTAGGGTCAGTGTTATGTCTTGAGTCCCAGTTAGTGTCAAGTTAAATCACTAGTCAGGGTTGGGTCTCGGGTCCCGGGCTAGAATCGATATTGTGTCTCGAATCCTAGTCAAGTTAGGTTTTGAGTTAGGGTTAGGTCTAGGATTAAGGCCGGGGGTTAGGGATCACGTCCTGAATCTCAAACAGGGGCAGATGGAGGGGGTGAACTCTAAGTTAGAGTCGAGGGTTGTGTCCTTGTTGATGAGGTTGGTATTTGGTTCCATGTATTGATTACGTCTTAGTTAAAAAGACGCACTATGTCTAGTCAAATTAGAGGTCAATAAAAATGTGTCATATGTACTTGTGTCATGTTCCGGCTAGGGGAAGAGCTATTTAGTAACCCCCTCTGCCTGAAATTTAAATTGTTTATGGATGGTTAAAATTATTCATGTTTCAGCTAGGGGCGAAGCTACGCCACATCAAGAAGGCAGAGAGAGCGAATGGATTAAGCACAACAAATTTCTCTACAATCTAAGTTTCAAACCCTTGTATTCAAACACAAGTCAAGGTCAATCTTTAAACCCCTCGAATTCAGGTACAAACCAAGATCAAACTCGAAAGCCCTTAAATCATTTTTGAAAAGAAGAATCAAAGATTTCATACAATATGTAACATTCCAATATATTGAAATAAAATACTATAATTATTGCGATATTATCCAATCTTAATTACTATTTTCCTCACGCGAACCTTGAACTATTTTATAATATCATTTGTGAAACGTGTTTTCGCTTTCGTAACAAGTACACACACCCAAAATACTCTCTATTTCAGAAAAGATTAAAGAAAAGGTGAATAGTACCTCTCCACGAAGACATCTTGTCATCTGTTGGCCTTTCTGCAAAATCCCTCTTTATACTTATCCATTTCTCACATCGGGTTTCATCGCCAGGCGCTAGGGCTGCACAAAAAAGGGGGAAAATCGAAAATCGAAGAAAACCCACCAAGTGTTTGAGGAAATGTTCAGAAGAAACAACAAAGGCCAGGATTGGTTTCATCACTAGATTATTCAATCTTCAATTTTTGGTTAAATCAGAGCTGATTTGTGTAAGTATAGATAATTTTTGGGTGTTTGTGATTGGGGTAATTTAGAGAGGAGTAAATTGGTTGGGAAGGATGCGAGGACGATGTGGAAGGAGATCGGAGACAGAGAATTTGGCAAGCTTCGCCCTAATTTATTCAGCAATCGTATTAAGTCGGCTAGAATCGCTTCTATTCAACTCTCCAACTACAAAGATATCATTTCTCCTCACCGTGGCTCCGTCAACTCCCTTCAGGTCACATTTCATTTTCTTTCTTTTTGATGAACCGGATCTACCTATGATTTGAAGTTAGTAGGTGAATGTTGTTACTGTATTTTCAGTTTTTAAGTAGGGATTTGGATATGAACTTGAAGTTTATGATTATGATTTGGGTGAAGGTTGATTTGAAGTTGAAATTGTGTTTGGTTAGAAGTTTTGTACACAAAGGTTTGAAATCAAATTGTACTACCATGAAAAACCACTATTTGTTACATAACTTTTGTATACTCTTATAGCTAGCGTTTGACGATAGATTTTGAAAATTTATCTTCAGATAACTATTTGACCATGAAATTTGATCAGATTTTCAAAATCTGATCTTTAGATATTTTTAAGTTCCCTAAAGACCATTTTTTGGGGGTTTTTGGGACTTTGCACACAAACTTTAATTTTATTCAAGTAAAATGCCTGCCCAAACACAACTTGAAATTCCAAAAGTCACAACTTGAGGAACTCAAATTTTCAAGTTTCTACTTTGAAACTATGGAGCGTAAAATCTTACCAAACGAGTGCACCTACATAAAATTAATGATTAACAAAGGATTCCTACTAGCCGGACCAACTTATATTCGGGTGTGTTTTATGGGCTAAGTTTTAAATTTTAGAAAATTTGAAATCCCAAATTTGAAGTTGAAATTCTTCCTTTGAGGTGAATTGGATTGAAATTAGAATTTAAAGTTGAAGTTTTGTTCAAAATGTGATGAACAAATGTTGACTTGAAATCAGAATTGCTTTGTCAAAATAACTTTAAATCATGATTTGAAATCACATTGCCAAACGACATCTAAAAGTTGGATAGAAATGGATAGTGTTTAACATTTTTTAACGTCCTGAATTGAAGAGTGACCTATAAATTAAAACACACACATAGTTAACTTTTTTCTTTGAAATTAACAAGATCATCACAAAGAATAAGTCTGATATGTTTAAGGTCGTGTTTTCTAGTTAGGCAAGTTTCATTGCAATGTCAACCTTTTCCAACTTTTATGCCTTGTAAAAAAAAAACTTTTCTAACTTCTATGACTATCATTAACTCCGAGTGTTCCTTATTGAAATGTTGATAAATAAACTATTGTAACTCATCCTCATGTGCTATCCTCCACGTAGTTCATACATGGAACAGATTTTAGTTTCAAAGAATGGGATTAAAGAGATCATATAGAAGCTGATGATTCATATAGCCGAGCCTGAGTATTTTGTGATTGAGGTGGTGGAATTGATTGGCATTAGCTCCAAGAAAATTCTAAGCTAACAGAATGTAGTGGTCCACATAAAGCATAAAATTTAAAATTAAGCTTAATGGAAGTTGATGCAGTGCTATGTCCAAGTATTTCTATTTTGCATCAAACCATTAACTCCCTTATATATTTGGTGCCTTATAGTGTGCATGTTGCGTGCATTCGTGTCAATTGCATCTTCATACCTTACAAAGAAACGCGAGATGAGAATACTCTTTCTGCCCCTTGGTCATTTCGAACGTGTTTACTTAAATATTAATATACAAACTCCGCCTGAAAAAACTTGGTGATACGTGCTTCATGGAAATAATGGTTAACCCATAGAAATGTAAAAATGAACTGGGATTCACTTTTGGAGAAGTAATTCAGACAAGTGTAACACTACGGAAAAAGTTGGATTGTGGATATGGTAATCTTGGTCTCAATTGCACACAATATTTTTTTCTCGAGAAAGTCAGATTATGAGCTTGGTTAGATGCCTGTTAGGAAGTTAAGGCTTTAGCTATCAGTCTCTAAGTTACTCGGACTCGGGTGCGGGTATCCGATACGGGTGCAGATCTAGAGGTCGGATCCTCTATGACCTAAATTTTAAGATTCGGGATACGGATCCATGTGTGGATACGGGTTTGGGGTTTCGGCTAAACATAGAGTTATAAAACCTAAATTATGAGATATTATGTGGAAGACTCGAGGAGGAGAAAATAATCAAGAGGAGAATCTTGGAAGGAGATAAAAGGAAAGGGAGTGGCAATAGAAATTTATATATACAAGGCATTCCATTTTCTTCAATTTCACCTTAGGTTTTGTTTTGATTACAGAAATCATTGAATCTGTCCAAAATTTCTCCCTCAAATTTGGTCAAAGTATCCAAAACCTGTTGACCAGTCGGGTACGGATCCCACACCCACACCCACACCCACATCGTGTCAACACGGGTGCGGCACTAAAAGTGAAGAGTCCGAGCAACTTGGATTATTCAGAGTAGTACATGAAACTAAAGTTTGAATTCTTTTAAGTTATCTTCATTTATCTTTATGTTTATTTTAGATAATTTTTGCCAGATTATATCTGGTTGAGGTATGTAGATGGAACTTGCATTATTTTAAAAGTACCTTTGTGTACATTTATTGTGATCACAAAATCAGGTTGATTTGACAGAGGGACGATATCTGTTATCCTCTGCTTCGGATGCATCAGTTGCTGTTTATGATGTCCAACGTGCAACTGATTACGATGAAAGTGGTCTGATTGCAAAGCATAAACACATACTTTTGGTTGACAAGCAACATGAGCAGGGCCACAAATATGCCATTTCCACAGCCAACTGGTATCCGATTGACACGGGACTTTTTATTACAGGCTCTTATGATCATTACGTTAATGTCTGGGATACTAACACAACACAGGTAGTGTTGCTTTCTGACCATCTTATTATACTCCACTGAAGTGTAGTTTTTCAGCTTATTTTTCTTTTTATTAAACAAGTTTCTTGCCTAATTTTGGATTTCCTTAATTGTTCTTAAGGTGGTAGTTAATTTCAAAATGCCTGGAAAAGTGTACAAGACTGCCATGTCTCCGGTGGCAACATCACACATGTTAATTGCTGCTGGAACTGAAGATGTTCAAGTTCGTCTTTGTGATATTTCTTCGGGTGCATTTGCGCACACATTATCTGGCCATCGTGGTAAGCTGATATCTATTACTGACATTAATAAAGTATATGCTTTTGCTATGCTGTACCTTTTAGATCTACCAGACATGGTGTTTATCCCCTGGGGTGTTTTTCTCGATATCTTTATGTCGTGAGGTTTTGGAAGTTATCCTTGGGTTCAAACCTTACTGCTGACAAACATGTTGTATTTAAGTGGAGAAGGGTAGAGGGGCAGGTCCAATATATTCTCTCTATCAAACTAACTATTCAACCATTACTTCAATATTTTCTTCTGCTACCATTGTACAATCCTCAAGTCAAATTAACATCTTAAACTTGTGTGTCCCATCAATCACCTTTAGGAAAAAAGAACAGTGTGTCCATTTTCAACCTCTCCAAATCAATGGACCACTCTGTAAAGAGTCATAATTTTTTTATTTCTTGTTCAAGCATTTTGTGAGTACCACCACTAGTTCAGAAGCCCTTAGATGTTTTTCTTTCTTGGGTAATGGCAGATGGAGTAATGTCGGTTGAATGGTCTGCTTCTAGTGAGTGGGTTTTGGTAACAGGGGGATGCGATGGCGCCATTCGCTTTTGGGACATCAGGCGTGCAGGATGTTTTCGTGTTTTGGATCAGTCTCATACTCAGCTTGGAAGACGCCCATCTCTTCTTACACGATCCACTGCAAACAAGGTTACCTTCTGCCATTCATCGTTACGTATTATTTAGAATCATATTCGAAATTTTAATGGCACATATTATTCTTCTATTTCTCGAAAAAATTGAGAGGGATCATTTTTTGCCTTTTGTTTGTGATTGTAAGCTGTTCATGGTCCTTAAATTTAATATTGACCCATTAAAACCTAATTATCTGATTCATTTGGGTGTACCATATCTGTTTCAAGCGAGTTCCTTTTTTAATTGGGCAGTGTTCTAAGAAGTGATGTTTTTCTATCTTCATATTGGTACCCTTTGGAGAAGAAAAGGGAGCAGATTATAAGTAGACTTGGTTTTATTGCAACTTTTTTGCCTTTTCTTTCTGAGAGCACAGAAACCACACAGTTGTCCTCTAGTTTTACAAGTAAGTCTATGTTTTTAGTCCCATCTTGTTTTGCGTCAACGATCCTTCCCTATGTTTAATTTATGTGAGTTGATCCACTGTAAACCTTAATCAGGGTGGAATTGCTGATTCTGTTGATCTTAAGGTTTCTTTCGCGCCTGTAATATATTCTATCTTCCTGCTCAGGGTTCCACATTGAAACCATCTTCCGGAGGCCCAAATTCATCTGCAAAAGGCCGTCCATCTCAGAAAAAAATGGGAAATGGTGTGAGTATCAAACACTCTGCAATTGCTAGACAAGTGAGGGGGTCTGGGAAGCAGCGACTGCATCCAGGGATGCTCTCTAGTCAAGATAGAGCCACTGCGCATTATGGTGCTGTCAATGGATTAAAAATGACCAATGATGGAATGTATCTCCTTAGTGCAGGTTGACATCACAATTCTTTTCAATGAGCTTTTGTATTGCTACTGCTTGGATTGTTTATGCATTGTGATTATTATCCTCCACTCAAGAGGCTGAAGGTCTTACGCCATTGTTTCTGTTAGATGCATGTACGACAATGTATGGTCTGGTGCATGTTGCTTTTATCTTTTTATAGTTGGTCAATGGTGAAGTGCAACTCCGGAATTTATACAGCAGATTATGGTGCTTTCTAATCTCATTTCTCTAGCAATTCTCTAGCAAAGTTGTTTATTTTGGGCACTGTTTTTAAAACACTGATGTAAGATGTCGTTTAAACACTCTGCGATAGGACGTGATATGGGTAGAGTTATTCCCTTGTGATCAAGGCATCTCATCGATAGTTTATTGCTTTTGGCTACATGGTGGGAAAAAACCTGCAACTGAAGCTTAATCATCTGTTCCTGCGGATTTCAGGTTCTGATTCAAGGTTAAGGTTATGGGATATTGAATCTGGTTGCAATACACTAGTGAACTTTGAAACATCACGACTCCAGGCCACAAAAGCTACACAGTTAGCCATATCTCATGATTCAACACTTGTATTTGTGCCATGCATGTCAACTACTAAGGTAAACATTGTTCCACCCCCACCCCCCAATTTTTTTTTAAGAAAAATAACCACCACCACCCTAATATTATTATGCAACACTATTTTTCTTTAGTAACTTAATGTGGAAATCTTGTAGGCATTTGATTTGTGGTCGGGCAAAACGATGATGGATTTACGTGGCCACTATGAAAATGTGAACTGTTGTCTGTACAATTCACTGGACCAGGTACATAATTGTTTTGCCTCCCCCTAGGCACATGTGTTTTTGGTAAAATAGTGAATTCTGCATAATCTGTGACCTCGTGGACCTGAAGTATTTGAGTGATAACATCTTTAGATAAACTAAAATACTTCATTCATTGCATACTGGAAGTTTGTGTGACAAAAAACATTAATCCAGCGGGCAACTCACCCACAGCTATAGCTAATATGTCATCCTAGTGCATATATATACATAGGTATTCTTTCTTTATACCAAAAAGTACATGAAACACAAAAGATCTCATAACAAGGACGCTGTTATTATGCAGCATAGAGTACAAGCAACCTTGTTTCTATTATTGACCTCACTCATATGATTCTCGTCAAAGTAAAAGCTTGACAAAGATGCCATCTTTTCTTGTCCCACTATTGGCCAAACCACCTGGGCACTAGGCCCAATGTGAGCTGGATCACTTAGCCACGCCCCATAATTAGAAAAACGAGCATGGTTTACGTAGTGAAGTATTGAATCTCAAGGCTGCTTCATTTCGCTGTGTGATCTCATTGTAGATGGCACCCCCACCCCCACCCCCCGAACTCTATTGAACTGCTTTTATTTCCATGTTAGCAATGAATTTGAGTCTGGGTATTTTCAGGAACTATTCACGGGTGGTAATGACCGGAAAATTCTTGTGTGGTCTCCAAGTAGAACCACTACCGAGGAATTGGTACGCCTTGTAAACCATTAACATTTTTCATTTACTAGACACCCTTATCTGAGGGTACCTGATCATTGGCCTCTTAAAACCTTCTGTTATCTGGGCTGATATGCAGGAAGGGAGGGAAGGACAATCTTTTGCGATCGACCAAGATAATTGGAGTGATTGAGTAGCTCACGAAATTTCGGAGGTTCCATGTCAAGTTCAACTTTTACTTTTCTTCACTGTAAACTGGAATCTGATGCTGTACAACAATTTCCTATTTCTATTTGAAACTCCCAAATAATGGCACTGTTTGTTATGTTACACTGAATAATTTACGAAATCTGCGCCTTGTACAAGTGGATGTACATCTGTTCCTGCTTATAGTTCAAAACATGGAACTTCTATATATTTTAAATAAATTTTCACATGATATTATGTTGCTTGGATTCTTTAAAAATGACAATTGATGCACATTCGATCCTTCTAAAATAGTGCATTGTGGAGGAATCGATATGTCTAATATTTTTAGAGAGACTGAACAACATAGTTGAGTTTTTGGGAGTACGTGACCAAGTTCAATTAGGAATAAAATCATGGCACTATTTTTCTATAGAATTTATGTGATATACACTTGCTATGTGCATTTAATATGTCATAACAAATTATTCCTCTAATTTTCAAGTGAGTTACTATACTAGGATTACTATGAAGACTTGCGTGAAGTTTGTTGTTAGTTAGTAGTCCCATATTAGGGATGAGATAGCAAATCGTTTTCTTATATGGTCTTGTACAATCTTCAACTTATGGGCTAAATTTTAAAATTGAATTAGGTTCAAAGTTCATTTTATTATCATGATTCAGTGTTAAACACATTCGTCAAATAAAATTTGTGTTTCAATCACAAATTGAAGATATTTAATTAGTTTATTAAAAAGTTGCTACCCCACAGTTTTATCGTTCGATTAGATTACGTTAGTGTTACTAATAAAGTACCTAACTATCACTAAGATAAATTAATGGCTACTTGGCCACTTCTTTTTTCTTGTCTTCTCTTTTTTTTTTAAATTTTTTTTATGTTTTTATATGTTATAATCTTCTTACAAAAAAAATACAACGTATCAAGTAATGGAGGATTAAAAAAGCAAATTATATTCAGCTTCTTGGTCATATACACGTGTCATATTTATCATGTGACATGTGTCCTATACCAAAAAGTAGTTCTTAAAATACTTGAAGATTGAACCAGTAACTTTCTCCTATAGTGCTCGTTGACTGAAATATGTTTTATTTTAATTGAAAACGTGACATGGAAATTTATGGGTTTTTGGCACAAAATCGATAAAATTTTAGTAAAAAGTTACATAAATATACGATTTAAGATATCATAATTTCTTAAAAAAATTATCATTTAAAAAATACAAAGTTCTTCTCTCGGATATATCTCTATATCCTATAGAATGTAATTCTCTCATTAAGATGTATCATTTGCAATGTACGTATTCCGTCTTGAATGCATTCTTCCATTAAGTAATGTATCATTTGCACTGTATCGAACAATCAAGAAATATATACGAGTAGGAAAGTCATATCTCTAAACATTACTGGATTATATATAACATCCTAAACATTACAATCAATCAATCAATCGAGAGTCTTCTATACATTTAGAAACTTTCTATATTAATTCTCGAATGTTTGATAAAACTTTTCATATGATATGTTTAAAATCACAGAATTAAAAGATATATTGATATATTTATCATATCATTAATTTAAGATCACAAGATTCAAAAATCGCTTCTATTATTTTAAACTCTATACCAAATTAAAATAGACAAACGAAACATTGAAAATAAAATAGAAGGGTACAAGCTTTGTTTATTTGATTGGCTGTTTACAGTAGGCAAGGGACTTTTTCATTATATTACTATATAATATACTTTATTAACTATATGATAGATCCATTACCACAAATTGAGGAGTGAAGCACAGGGTTTTGCGCCGGGGGTATGGGGGTAGGCGGTGATTTGGAGATTCTTTAACTTATTGTTTTGTTTTGTTTCTTATTCGGTGTTTAGTATTTATATTAGAGTTTGATTTATATTGAAAAGTTCATACTGAGATAAAACACTTCCAATAAAAGTAATTTCATATATACCCAAAGAACTTGAACATGAAGATTATTAAACCTTATTCTCATGTCATATCTTGAAAATAATTTTTTAAATTATCACATCCTTTTTCGTTCATTTTTACTTTGTCCATTGTTAATTTCATGACCTGTTTAAAACAATTATTTGACACAGAGACTGAGAAATGGACATGAAGTGTCACACGCTTGGACAAGAAACACACAACTTAAAAAAGGAAAAAAGGACAGTCAGTGTCTTGATTAATGTATCGTCCTTTTTATATAAAAAAAAAGTGTTATCATTACCCAAATCCAATAAGAAAAAACATCTAACGTATGGTAGACATCTAATGCATTGATTAACCATACTCCTATATTTTAAGGTTTTATATCATTTTTTCCCCTATTTTTTCATTCGATGTCTGAAATTTACATTAGGGTCCGACTAAGTTCGAATATGCATATTGAAAGGTAAAGCATTCCCCAACAAAGGAAACTTCGTATCCAGAGACACTCGAACTCAAAAATTATATTCCTTGAAGTGAAGAATTGAAAGTGGTTGTTAGTTAGATAACACGTATGTAATGTACATCTTTAGTGTTCTGCTCATGGGAAGAGGGATGCGGGAAAGTGAATCTTCTCACTTATGCTCACTTTTGTTTTAGAAGTCAGATTGAATTTACATATGGTGCAATCAACAGAAGGGTTCCAAACCTCTAAAAGTCGAGGCTGATTTAACGTCACAACTTCCCCTTAGCGCACAACTAAATGATGCACGGATTGGAAATGCGGATTTGTAAGGATCACAACTAGATGTTGTTCAAATAAATAAGGGTATATTTGGATCAACTATTGCAGGTGCACGATAAAGGTATATCTGAGCTAAGCTATTAACGAATGATATATATTTGTTCGATTAGTAAAAATAAAATTTTATTTTTAAAATGATAGACAAGTAAAAGAGTATCGAATAACGAACCTTCCACTCCCGCATTAAAAGTCGCACGTGCTGTTCCTACTTGGATTCTGTACGGTCACCCACGTGTCCATCCCTTTCTCCTAGGCGTTAATCCACGTGTTCTCTTCTCTCCTTTCTCTTATATCTTCTATTTCCACTTTCTTCAAATTCTCCTCAAAAGCCCATTAACACACTCGGCCCAAATCAAACTCCACCTACCAAACGCCGTCGTTTCGACTTTCACCTCTCATTTTCCGATAACACCGGCAAACCTTTGAAAACTCGCCGGAAACATTAACTACCTATTGCCGGCGACGAAAACAGTTGATGAATTGAATTAGATCATCATAGCCGAAGACAATGGAAACAGAAGTTCAATCTAATTTCACTTACATGGGAAGAACATTTACCGGTCTTGGAATTAATGAATCTTCCTCTGCTTTCAGCGACTGCAATAGCGATAGATCCGGCGAGTTTCCGACGACTTCTTCTCAAAGCCGGCGGTTATTAATTGCATGTGCGTCGGATAATTATAACTCCGATGAATTGATTCAACAACTCGTGTCTGATCTCGAGTCGAATTCTATCGATGTGCAAAAGCAAGCGGCAATGGAGATTAGGCTCTTAGCGAAGAATAAACCGGAGAATCGTTTGAAAATTGCTAGAGCTGGAGCGATTAAGCCGTTGATTTCGCTTATCTCTTCCACTGATCTTCAGCTTCAAGAGTACGGTGTCACGGCAGTGCTGAATTTATCTCTCTGCGATGAAAACAAGGAGCTTATCGCAGAATCAGGAGCGATTAAACCGTTAGTTCGAGCTTTGAAAATTGGAAATTCAACTGCGAAGGAGAATTCCGCTTGTGCTCTGCTTCGATTATCACAAATCGAAGAGAATAAAATCGCGATCGGAAGGTCCGGTGCGATACCTCCATTAGTGAACCTTCTAGAAGCCGGCAATTTCCGCGGGAAGAAGGATGCATCAACTGCTCTGTTTTGCCTATGTACGGTGAAAGAGAACAAAATTAGAGCCGTACAAGCCGGAGTTATGAAACCGTTAGTTGAATTAATGGCGGATTTCAGTTCAAACATGGTGGATAAATCGGCATTTGTTATGAGCGTTTTGATATCAATGGTGGAAGCGAGGGCCGCGGTGGTGGAGGAAGGCGGAATTCCGGTGCTGGTGGAGATCGTGGAGGTCGGGTCACAGCGGCAGAAGGAGATCGCGGCGGCGATATTGTTGCAGCTCTGTGAAGATAGCGTTTGTTACCGTACTATGGTGGCTCGAGAAGGCGCAATTCCCCCATTGGTTGCTTTGTCACAGTCTGGTACAAATCGCGCCAAACAAAAGGTAAAAATCAAAATATCTATAACTAAATTATACCCTATTTTAATTTAATTTAATTTACGTGACATAATTTAACTCGATATAAAAATTAAAAGAAATAAGAATTTTTTAAATTTAAATAGAATATTGTCATGTTACCAATCGTTGTCCTCAAATGTGAAGCAGGTAATTAAGTAAAGAGGTTCCATTAATTAATGAGTTAAGCTAATTAATTAAGTAGGGTTTGCACTAAGCTTATATATAATTGGTAAAAGATAGACCGTAGAAAGTATTATAGTGATGTGATTTGGATATGGACAAATATAATTATGTTTGGTGGGCGCACTAGTCTATCTCCACTGTATTTGCCCCTATGGCTATAACTCGGAATCAAAATTTGAGATTTATGAATTTTAATCGAATTCATAATTAAATATTTATATATTTGATCGATTCTCAAGTCATTTGAATCCGTACCTAATATTATAGCTAGCTTCGTCCTTGGATGAGTTGAAGTTAGTTCAATTAGATGTTTTTGTCCTTATTAGTAAGGAAATATAGGTCCCTTTTCATGTGGGATTATTCAATTTGTACTTTATTATATTGAAATAGCATAAATTATTTAGAATAATATAAAATATATAATTGTGTTCTTTCATTTGGCTTCAGCTAATATTTATGTTTTTCAGTTATATGTGTATTATTAATACTTAAATTTGAACAAAGTTGAACAGATAGATATATATGTTCTACTTGGCATTCTACATGGTAATTTCTATCCTACACCATATTGTATATGACATTTTATGTGTATTATGTCACGTAAAATACGTGTGTATCTGAGCGTTTTGGTTGACAGGCGGAGACACTGATTGGTCTGTTACGGCAACCAAGATCCGGTAACGCCGCTGCCACAACACCAGCCAGAGGTTCTGATGTGTCGTTTTGATTGTCTGTCAACCACATGTTTTGTCTCCCTCTTTTGTTTTTTTTTCTTTCTTTCTTTTGTATTATAGCTACTCAAGATAACCACAAAACATTGTCAAATACAAGGTAAAAAAAAATTGTAAATATCTTTTAAACTTTGTAAATTTTGGTTGTTTTATTGGATGTGTCTTTTTTTTTTTAATATACTATCCATAAATTTCATTTAGATGTTTGAATTACCGTTTGTTTTGATTAAGCACGACATGACAAAATAAAGTGTTTTTATGAAATATTTAAAATATCTTATCTTCTTTAATAATATATGTATTAATCTTAATAAATCAAACCTATTTCAATTTTATGTAATTAATTATTTATGTAATGATTGAGTGATGACACACTCTTAATTTTTAAAAATATAAAAGTCTGAAGTATAGTATTATTCTTACGTATAACTTATTGAAGATATGTTATAATTTAAGTATCTAAATAAAATTTAACGGAGTTTGAGCCTCTTTTCCCTTTCTTGAGGTGATATCTACTTTTGGATGGATTCAAAGGTTGCATATGTACCTAGGTTTTTTCTTTTTTTTCTTTTAATAAAACTATCATATACTTTTATGAAACAAAGACAGAAGTAACCCTTTGTCACATGACGATTACTTAACCATGGAAATTTAAAATCTTTTTTTAAAAAAATAAATGGACTCCTGAAATAAAAAATCTTAAACGTAGAAATGAATATTCATATGGTTAGTTTTCAATTTATTTGAAATTGAGGTATAATTTTTACGAAGTATTATAATAACGCAAAGTATATGGTGAAGAAAAGACAAAAGATTCCATATTCAGTACGAATGAAATTAAAATTTTATACCTAACTAGAAAAGACTAATGAACAACTAAAAAATTGAATTATAGAGAAATCTTATCTTTATTTTATTTATAAAAGTACTTTTTTTATTTTATAAAAGTAGCTTTTTTTTATTATATTTATATATAGAAACAAACGGGTCCTATCGGAGTAAACATTCAAAGTGATTTGACAAGTTCATAAATATTTTTTTATTTATAACGCATTTCACATGCATCAATAATGTTTATAAGTTAAATTAAAATTATACAAAAAGCATATTCACTCCCTATATATATTCTTTTAATATCCTTTCTGATTTTGTTGACTTAATTAAATAGAAAATATTTTCTGAGAGGTTAAATGTTGGAATATTTCTTAGCTCATTTGATAATTAAAAGAAATGTGTTCTCAAATTGTATTCATCATAAATTTGTCTTTTTCTATCTAAATATTTCCGTTTACCCCGTCACCTTGCCGCCCTTTTATCGATTCTCCCCAAAATTCTAACAAATGGAGGAATGTATAAATTGGGTTAACTTTTCACACGTTACATGTTTAAGATTATAAAATTTAAAAAATATTTTTAATATATCTAACATATTCTTAGTTTATAATTATAAGGTTCAATTTCTTTTAAAGTCCGAATAAAATTGAAACCTGACAAATAATATTGAAACATGCGGAATATATATATATATGTACATGGTTAAAATAATTTTTTAAATAAATATAGTAGATGTCGAATCCCCTTCGACTACTTCGCGTGTCTATTTCTTCATATATTAAATCCTCTTATTTAAAATTCTAGCTCTGCCACGATATATAATAAGACAAATAACTCTCCCTATCAAGTTACATATAGATAGTAATCATGAAAAAGACATGGATCAAATGCAAAGTTTTGTTACTACAACTTGCACAACCACTAATGACTCTCTCTCTCTCTCTCTCTCTCTACACATGTTTCACATGTTAATTTGGACAAATAATGGTTAATTCTTAGAGAAATTTTCTGATTGAAGAGATTAATGAAAATGACATTATTTGTCTAACTAGTTATAAATAAACTAAACTCAATACTAAATAATTAAGAAATAATTTCAGCATAACTAATCTCAACATTGTAACTAATAGATTCCAATATTTGTTAATATATTCTTATACACACTCTGTCAATCAACTCCTGAGTAGTAACGTGGGTTAAGCGCAATACTATTAAGTTAAATCGACTACACCTACTAACAAACAACCAACATATATGATGTAATGGATAAGACTGTTGATTCTTTCTAAATCAAAGATCTTAGGTTCGAGTCATGAGTATGAAAAAATCTTTGATAGAGAGCGCTTCTCGCTGAATGGTGCCCTACGTGACTCGAATCTAAATTAGTCGAGCTTCATGAATACTAAACATCAAATGAAACCAAAAGTTTAAAAAAAAAACACGTACTAACTATAAATACAAAGCGTGTGTTAATTAATGTAACAACTGTACATTTGTGTTAACTTCTTTACACACGTTCGTTTTTTTCTTTTTTTCTTTCGGAACAATATACGTATCTATTTGGAGTTAATATAAAGAGTCAACGCCCACCAGAACAGAAAGAATAAACAGCATACGTGAGATCACAAACTTAGATGTTCTCTCATCAAAACGTCAGGTTCGACTGAATTCAATATATTTTTATTCAAACAATACATTTGTGTTAAAAAAAACGTATTAAATATGCATAAATATTAAACGTAGAACACAAATGCTACCTCACTCGAAGTTACTATTAAAAAAAAATTAAAATTTATAAAATTGAAATTCTAACTCCGCTCGTATCGTAAGCCAACCAGAGTATTCACAGCGGTTGTTGGCCTGTTTTGAATTACAAGGCCTCAGCCTCTGGTTGGGGCCTAATTTATGGTCTATGTGACACCACTTTTTAAAAAGCTCATAGCCATCAAATATGACTCTTTTTTTCTTTCTTTCTTTGTTGCATTATAGTGCTTTTTTGTTGTTGGCTTTCCTATTTTGTCCTAGGTTCTCATCTCATTCAACATAAAAAATCTTTTGCAATTTTATCTAGAAGTTTATTTACATTTTTTCATGAAAAAGATTGTTGACTTGACTTTTATAGTTTCGAATTCGCGTCTTGGATGAGCTTGCCACGGTGGATCCCCCGCCCCCATTGGAGACGACTATTATAGTAACTTAAATCACGTATATACATGCAGATCCGTCTCTGTGAACAAAGCTACAGATAGTGAGATTGGAGTTTGGGACCTTAAGTAAAATTTTGTATCTTCTTAAAATATTAAACTAACCTCTAATCTTGTGTTTAAGGGATTCAAAATATACAATTTTAAAATAAATTGTATATACCAAACGTGATAAAATTTGGCATATATATACACTTTTTTCGGAAAGATAATGAAGGGGTTTGGTATGGAAAAGCTATTTCCACGAAAATGAGTGATTTTTTTAATTAATCTTATGATGTTTGATAAGTAGTAAGTAAACAACAAATATTATTTGAAACATATTTATATAATACTATCTAGTCAAGCATTATACGGATGAAAATGGGATAAGAGTAGAATATATTGGAAGGTGGACGTGAAATAATCAATTAGAATGTTACTTGTGACATTAGTTTTTTTTATTAACTTGTATCGGGAAATTATTTTTTTCTATATTTAAAGAATTTAACTTTCAGATAAAATATTTTTAAATTTTTGACCAACCAATCATTGAAAAATTTAAAAATATTTTGTTTTTTTCTTCCCTACCAAACACACCCAAAGAAGCAAGAAACTCTAACATGATATAAGGCATATGAGACATAATGTCAAAAATGAACTCAACTATAGGTAACCTGCCTAATTCGTCCAGAATTTTAAGGGTTAAACTTAAGGTAATTTGTATTTAAGTTCAATCTCAATCTATTCAAGCTTTAACCCATTTTAGGAGGATCCTCAATTGAGCCTAATTTACCAACTTCAACTTGTTTTAAGACTCTTTATTTGCATTGATGAATGTATATTCCTATATTGAAGGTATAAATTATTGTCTATTGATATCTTTTAGGATTTATCTATTCATTTGTAATTCTTTTAAAAAAAAATTCTTGAGCTGAAATTCAAATTGTAGTTATAAAATTTAAATAACAATATATTAAAATTAGGGAAAATTACGCGGTTAAGCAAACTTATACTACTTAATTAGTCATCATAGTTATAGTTTGCTATAATTACCACTCACGACTAACATTAATCATTAATTACGTAGGCTGACTTTGATTTTGTACAATTAGTCACGTTTATATAATTCGCCACGTTTGTATAATTCACAACTAACAATTCTTCGATTGATTTGTATTTGTATATGACGATGGTTTCCTTTGATTTTTCAGTTTTATCACTATATACATTCAATCTTTTTTTGTTTAACTTTTTAAAGTTTGTATAAACGTGTAATTTTCGAATTTTGTATAATATAATTTATATGATGTAATTTGTATAATATAATTTGTATAACGGTTTAAAGTTCATATGTTTATGTTTGTATCAATTCGTTATTTCGAGTTTTATCATATTTGTATAATTCCAGACTTGTATTACTCAATTTTACAAAAACACGCGAATTATACAAACGTATTACGTACCCGCAAATAATACAAATTATTGTCCTCTCTCACTTGCCTCTCTCCTACCTCTCCCAATCTTGTTCACCACTCTCCTCCCTATAACATAGAACTACAAATCGTAATTAGCAAACTATAGCTATGAGGCGTAATTAAGCTATTTTTGAGTGGCTATATGCGAAAGTTCCCCTTAAAATTATTGAGATTAAGCGGGTAAAAAACAAACCCTTTTTAAGCCCATTTGAGCTCAAAGTAAACTTGGGTAGGTTAAGACCCAATACAATTTCTATTTCAACCTATTTTAATATCTCTAATTTCAACTCAACCCGTCCATTTAACACCCCTAGATTTATCTCATATGAAAAGGTATTATATTCTTGGCCTTAGAGAAAGTTCTTGTAATTGTTCTGTGCTTACAATTGTAATGACCTCCAAAATAATGATATGAATTTATACTTTTTGCTTGTGAGATACTGTTGTCAAAGAAGAAAAATGAGAGCAAAAAGAAGTGAAAATTGATCTAAAACCTCCACCGGGTTTTGGGCCTGTTGGCCCAACCAACGCATGCATGATCACTTGTTTTTGGCTTTTTGGTAGAGAAATATCTTACACATATGTATCCATACTGTATAAATAATATCTAATTATATATTATAAGAAAGAATTATGTAAAATGTCAGCTTATAAGATTTATTTACCATAATTATAGCCCAATTTATAAATTTTACCTAAAATTATGTAAAAGCTTTCGCATATGCTTTGATCCGTTGGAGGACTAAAGAATAATTCACATCAAGTTTAGAGGTGTTTTCAACATTTGTCTCTTCAAAATAATGATAATGGTGGAGTCGGAATTTTCAATTAGGGGGTTCAAAATCTGAAGAAGTAAACACATGAACTAATCAAGAGGGTTCAATACTTCTACCATATATACATAAAAATAATTTTGTATGATCTAAAACCTCCACCGGGTTTTGGGCCTGTTGGGCCAACCAATGCATGCATGATCACTTGTTTTTGCTAGAGAAATATCTTACACATATGTATCCATACTGTATAAATAATATATAATCATATATTATAAGTTTTAGAGGTGTTTTCAACACTTGTCTCTTCAAAATAATGATATATTTTAAGTGATTAATCGGTGGTGGAGTCAAGATTTTCAATAAGGGGGTTCAAAATATGAAGAAGTAAACACATGAACTAATCGAAGGGGGTTCAATATCTACAATACATACATAAAAAATAATTTTAACCATATATAAATAGTAATATTTTCCGTCAAAAAGGGTTCATATGAACTCCTAATAATATGCTGGCTCTGCCCATGCTCAGAGCATGTGTGAAAGCTTTTCCAAAATTGGAGCAAACATTATTTAGCAGAAACACTTAATCAAGTCTTATTTTTCTCAAAATGGAATAAATTTTAATTCGAGTGACTAAATAAAATTAACGGTGACGATCACTCCACATCATCACCCTCCACCACAACAACCCCTACCCCTTCCACACAATTCTCGAATATTCCAAAGCAATATACCAAAAATACCAAATTCTTCTCTTTTTTTCCTAAAATGAAAATTTCACAGCAGAATTCTTCAGTCTTCACATATAAATACCAAAGCTTTCTTGTCTGACTCTCCTTTTCTTCTTCAACTGCTCTGTAAACAATCTCAGAAACTTCAATTTTCAGTCCCTAAAGTTTTCTTTATGGATACATTGGTCCTCCATTCAAACAAGTATAGAAGTTTCTGTGTTTTTTCAAATCAATTTCTCCCCTTTGATTCTCATCGTTTGACTTTTAGTCAACCCTGTTTTTGCTTCTAACCCTTTGTTACCTGAAGCCGTCGCCATGGGAAGAAGTAAGTTCTGCCTTTTTTTGTTTATCGGTTTATAGACAATTTTTTTGGTATTTTTTGACTTACAGATTAGCGAAAAATTTATTGGAGTTTTTTGGTAATATTTTGAACATTTAAAGTTTAGTTTTTTAGGAATTATTTAATGAATTCATGTTCTAAATTAGCTGAAATTTGGGTGGGGAATCAAACCCTCACCTATGATATGGGAGTTTAGGTAGTCAATTAACTGAGCTACTAAGATTCCCGAGATATTGAATTAATGGAATTGGGTTTGTTATAGAAATATTATTTTGCTTATTGGTTGTATTTGAGAGTTTAATTAATGAACTAATACTTGGAATTTGGGTAAAATTGATTTTTGGTTGTTTGATTTGAATTTGAGTTTTGTAAGAGTTTAAAAACCTAATTTTTTTGTTTGTTTATGGATGTTGGGTTTAATTGGGATAAGGGATTGTGAATTGAGGATTTTTTTTGTTTTTGTTGTTGTAGAGAGTTCGCAGCGAAAGAATGTTGTAATGTTGGATAATGATGACACGGATAGCGTGAGTTCATCGTCAACTTCTCGATCAGAGATGATTGTTTCAGGTGCAGAGGATGTTCAAGTTGATAAGGAGACTTTGCTTGATCAATGTGTCGATGCACTCTATGAAAAAAGGTTCAATTATATTTCAATGCATTGCGTTACATAATATGAATCAGTCTAAACTTCTATGTTGCCTATTGAGTACCAAATGATATGGAATTGGAATTGGATTTGTACTTTTGGGTAACGAGTTCTTCGAGAAAATAATTTGGGAGATGGCTTGGGTGTTTGAATTGAGTATTTAGGAAAATATGTGCTCTTTCCTTCCAATATACTTCTTGTCATTTTGTGACTTCCAAAATTGTAATAAATAGTAGATATGAACCCATAACTTATATATATATAATCGGTTCAATGCTAAGAAACCTAAAAATTGAACCCATAAAACTTAAATTCTAAAGTTGTCTTTGTTTGACGCATTGAAACAAAATAGAAATGTTTGAAACGGTCTGGTATTTTTACATAATTTTCCCAACTTTTAAATATTTTGAATTATTGTAACTGTGTAAATTTTGGCTGTTTTATTTATCAAATTTACTTTCCAATCATTGTTTAATAGTTTGTTCTTGTGTCTATATAATGTAGAGGCTAACTTAACATATTAAGTTCCATGCACACTCAAATACCTTCAAATAAGTCCGTTGTCTTCTCAAAAAAATAATAACACCTTCAAATTAGTCTGTTGTCTTCTCAAAAAAATAAAACCTTCAAATAAGTGGGAAAATGGAAGAATCAATTTAAAGTTACATTTTTGTTAATTTTGACTACATTAGGTAAAATTATAACTATATTCCTAAGTAAAATGCATAAGATTAAATATAAATTTTGAGATAGATTGATATGGAAGTACTAAAGGGTAAGTAATCTTTTATTTTGGTGAAAAACATAGGTAGGTAAAACAAATTATATTGATTCCTGTTGAAGCATATACTTGGGGTGAGGTAGGGCGGAGAATCTTTAAGCAAATTCCCAATCATTAGATTGTGAAGATCACCAAGATTTCTTTTCACCATCCTTCCCGGTGAATCATTAAGATTCCTTTGTCAATAGAATCTTTTGCATTAACAAGTCCAGTGTTTTCTTTAATTTTTGAGTTTTTTTTTTCTGCTTATTAATCCACATGTTCATAGTTTTGAATTTTGGAAAAGAACTTTCCTAAAGCAGACCGAACTACAAAGCAAACGCAATAATGATGTTTATTTTTCTTAGTAGCTCCAGTTGATAGATAGCTTGGATATGGCACTGTGATTTGCTTTTGACAAAGAATGTGACTGATATTTTTTCTCGTTTGTTGGCTATGTAGGGGATCAACAAGAGAGAAGGCCCTTGCGTCTATTATAGAAACCTTCAATAGCGACATACAACATGAGTTTGTTGAAAAGAAGTAAGGGAATTCTTTGGAATTGTTTTGAAGTTGTGTTATGCTTATCTGTCAGTTGTCTGGCTTTTATTTCTTTGAATTTTTTTGAAGTTCATTATGGATGAAGTGCTTGCCTTTTGGGATTACCTTGCTTGTGTTAGTTATATCTCTTTTTCAAAAAGCTTGATTTTGAGGGTAATCTGGCTAGTAGCCATTAAAGATCCATAAAAAACTATTCTACCATATTATTAGTATCTACCAAATGCCATGCAGACGTTCCAGCTAGAACTGAATGGCCCAAATATTTATGTCCACATGTGATCAGTGTATAGAATGTGCATGTAGAATTTTGTTTCTAGGAGTACTACAATATTAATTAATTTCATAAATGAAGATTTTGACTGCCACTCTTTCTAACACAAGCGTAATATCAAGGATATGTGTTGGTTCAAAAT
This sequence comes from Solanum tuberosum, assembly GCF_000226075.1. Classification (NCBI taxonomy): domain Eukaryota; kingdom Viridiplantae; phylum Streptophyta; class Magnoliopsida; order Solanales; family Solanaceae; genus Solanum; species Solanum tuberosum. The sequence goes on along the minus strand of NW_006238962.1, from coordinate 2,431,455 downwards.
TTTAAAGTGATTCCATAGTAACTTTTGCTAATATGAAATGTGGGGGATGTTTGTGTGTGTGGGGGGGAGGGGGGGGTTGCTAGAGGGCCAATTTGGTTAGTGAGATTGCTTGTAATTGTAACTTCTTTGTGTGTGCTCATAATTATGTTCTATCTTGCAGGTTTGCCACTTTGTTGCAACAATGTTTGAATTCCATTAAGAGGGGCTCTTCCAAGGAGATAACTTTAGCATCTCATGTTCTTGGTCAGTAATCTTCTAGCTCTGCATATTGATGAGCTTTGGAGTTCAGATAGTGATCCTTCAAGTTGATGCCTAAATTTGTCTTGTGTAATTTCCTGTCATTAGGACTTCTGGCTTTAACTGCTGGCCCCGGGGACAAAGCACATGAAATGTTGGAAGAATCAGTGTCTCCTATTACAGAGGCTCTTAAATCTCGTTCTGACGCATCTAAGATATCTTCGGTGTGTTTGTAGATGGTGGATGCTTCTTTTAGTATTTGCATTTACTTTGTTGAGCTTGAATACTGACAATATTTGATGGGTGGTTGCAGCTACTGGAGTGTTTGGCCATTATCACTTTTGTTGGAGGCGAAGAACCAGAGGAAACAGAGAAGTCAATGCAATTGATGTGGCAAGTCATTCATCCAAAAATTGGCCCTAATGTATGCTACTCATTTTTATATGTTTATTTTCAGTTGAACACTGCTTTAGAAGCTTGGTTTTGTTGCTATTATATGGATGTCATAATGTGATGTTAATGCCGATCCTCTATCCCAATCTGTGAATACTAAAAACTCAAACCTTGTCCCTATCTAACCATTTTGTTGTTTCGCTTACATGATTTTCAGTATGTTATGTCATTGACATCTGCATCTGTTTCATTGATAGGTGGCTACTGCTAAACCTTCACCACCAATGATAACAGCAATGGTATCTGCTTGGTCTTTCCTACTTACCACTGTTGGTGGATTGGCACTAAACCCGAAAAGCTGGCAAGGGTATGTACCTGAATTCCAGATCTACCCCTAAATGAAATAGAAAAAAAAAACTAATAAAAGGAAAAGAAGAAGAAGAGAGAAAAGTAATACTTGTAACTTGGTCATAAAAAAAAAGTAATACTTTGTAACTTCCTGCCTATATATAAATGAAGATTAGAGAGGGATGCAAGATTGTATTTTGGTGTGTGTGTATGAGAGAGAGAGAGATAATTGAAGTATGCCTCTACCTATGTTGCAGGTCAATTTCCTACTTTTCAACTCTGCTGGATAAGGATGATAGAGCTATCCGCATTGCAGCTGGTGAAGCACTTGCTTTAATTTTTGAAGTCGGGAGTCTTGAAAAGTTCTCTGTTGAAGATAAAGGATCTAGTGACAGCTCCACAGACGAAGCAAACAAATCTAAGGATATTTTACATATCCAGGGATTAAGGGCGAAGGTCCTGAATCAGGTGAGAAGTCTCTCCGTAGAGGCTGGAGGCAAAGGGTCCGCCAAGAAGGACCTAAACAGTCAAAGAAATACATTTCGAGATATCTTGGAATTTCTTGAGGTAGTACCCCGTTGTCAAGTTTTTGCTCTGTTATGGTATTAGATGTTGCCTCTGGTAATGTTCTTACTGTCGGTATCAGGAAGGGTATACTCCAGAGAGCTCAATGAAGATTGGCGGAGACTCGCTTACCACAACTACTTGGTGTCAACTGATACAGGTTATTCTCGTCCCTTTCTGTCTTGTTAATAGCATGTTACTGGTTATATATTTGCTGAAACTATGTGTAATTTATTGAACAGTTAAATTTCCTAAAGCACTTTCTTGGAGGAGGTTTTGTAAAACACATGCAGGTATACTTTCTTTACCCGTAACTTGAGTTTTGGACTGTTGGTGTTTATATTACCTATTTAGTCGTTCTTACCTATATCGTTTCTGTTGTGCAGGAAAATGAGTTCCTTCATACTGTCTTTGGTTTCACACCGAAGAAAAAAATGCTTTCTGGTATTGAGCATCGTATATCCGGAACTGAAAAGGTAATTTTATGAATATTTGCGGAAAATATCTGAGTTGACCTTCCTCTTTGTTACATTTTATTGATATATAAATTTATTTCTTCCGTCTGCATTTATGTCAGGTCTCCAAAAAAAAAAAGCGACCTTCCTTTTATTGAATCTCTAATGTTTGATTTAACTGAACATTTATGTATTCTGATAATGCTCCTTTTTCAGAGGATGTACAAGTCACCAAACTCGGTCGCTAACAAGGCCAGGACTCAATTTCGAAACAAGCAAAGGATGTTATCCCAGGCATGTAGTAAACCTTTTACTCTGTTCAGTCTTGGTTAATTTATGCATGGACTCATGCTTTGGCATTGTCTCAGAGCTAGTAAATAAGTTTTTGTGAGTTCAATATTTCCCGAGCCCATGGCTCGTAGTTGTAGAAAGAATTTAGATGTGAAACGATATCATTTCCGAGCCCTTTAACTGAATGTATTGTGCGGTTGTACTTCACAGGATAAGAATGTGGGCTACTACACTGCTGGAAATGACATCTAAGGAAGTATTAGTCGCACCAGAATTACGCGCTTCACCAGCTGAAATATATTAGGACATTCGTTATCGTTCCCATATCATGAATAATTTTTGGTGGCACATTTGTATAAAGAGATGGTAAAAATACAGAATATTAGTTGGCTGTAACATTTGATCTAGCAAATTTTTTGCTATACAATATATTTCATGATAGCATATGATTCAGTATTTATCTTCAACTATCTTTTTTTTTTGTGTGTTTTTCTTCTTCCTATGATCCTATCTCTCTTTGAAATCTTTTTATGTACACTGTATAGGTAGGGATGTATCCGAGAGGGGATAGGGATGTACCAGCGAGAGGAGAGTGATGTATTTGAGAGGAGATTTTTGAATTTTTTTTTAAATGGTAGAGAATTTTAGAGATTGTGGTAAAATAAGATGTGTATTAGAAGGTCATACTCTCCTAAAAAATTAAAATTTGTTACCCTAATGAAACATTTAACTTCTAGCTAATAGTTCTAGGAAAGGGTGCTAGTAATTAATTTCCTAATTGCTTGTAAAATGTGGAATACTTCTCTTATGTTTTCTCTATATATGACACACAACCTTTATGATAGTATTATTTCAGTAAATAAGCAATGCATTAAGTGAAATTATACATTAACTAATCATAGTTATTAGGTAATAAAGATACATGTCATGTTTTATATCACTGATTTAATTTAAATATTGAATGCTTAAGTGTTTACTCAACTACTCCTTCTGTTTCATTTAATTTTGTCCATGTTGACTTGACACTCTTTTTAAAAAATAATTAAATTAGGAATTTATTTTACTAGACTAATCTTGTTAATTATGTTTTAGAAATCTAAATCTGACTACTAATATTTTATGTAATTATTTAATGATAAGAGTAGTATTGAAAGCAAAAGATATATTTCTCTTAATTTGTGGACAAGTAAAAAGAAAAATCTATTTAGAACGAGTATAGAGAGGCAAGTGAAATGAAAAAGAATTGCATAAAGTATTTTATACTTAATATTTGTTTAAAGTATTTTATAAAAAAAATTAATCTAAAAACTTGTGAGGTAATGAACATTGCATGAAATGGGCCTCCAAGGACAAACATTCCGAACCTTCATCCATTTGAGAGCTTCATCAACAAAGTGGGCTAACATATGTAATAAATGGGCCGGAAGGAGAGAGGTGAGAGACGAACAGATAAGAGAGAGGCGTGTGAGAGAGTTAGTGTATTTCAGATATATATAAATCACGCTTGAATATAATGTATCTAGAATAAGTTACAGTTAACTTTGATCCCATTGATCCCATGGATCTGGGATACATGTATTTGGACGTGTTAGATATATGTAGTTAGGAATCGAAATCTATCACGAATAGTAATTTTGAAAACACACGAAATAGCACGTAATTAGGTCTCAAACTAATGAAATTTGTGTTGTTTGTTCTTAGTTTTTGCACTTGCTTCTAATTTAAGTAAAAGATTGTGGGCCAAAGTATTCTTAACAATCAAAAAGTAGAATTAAGATTTCAACTTTGTGAATTTTAATGAATTTTAGAATAACGACTTCAATTATTAATAATTGAGTTTTACAATACTATATATATTATATACACAGTAATTAAATTTTATAATATATAAAAGATATTATATTATCATATATATAACTTAATTTTTTAGTTACTTATATTAGTAGTTGGAGAGATAAAAGGAATACGCGTACTGTTCTAATAATTAATTCTTTCACCGTGTGATTTATTAAGTCAAACTTTATAGTTTAAACTGTCTTAATCCATTAATAGAATTTTTTGTACCCATTTTAGTCGTTATTAATTAAACTACACATATATACCATGATCCTTCAACTTCAAGTTGGGACGGATTTAGTGTATCAGGTCCACGTTATCGAAAATTCAGTAACTTTTGTATATACTCGATCTATATTATATTAAGAAATTTATTAAATATATAAAAATTATTGTTGGAAACCTAATAACAAAGTAAAATTTTGATTTAGTGACAAAAAATGAAACTTATTTAAGTTTTGTTGCCCTCCTCAAGTAAGAGTTCATTTTTCTTGAACACTTATAATAAAGTTTATGTTTTAGTTTGATGAATCTATAAATTTTAAATTTTGGATCTGCTTCAGTTTTTCAGAACCTAGAGAGCTCACTACTAAAAAAAATTACTACTATTTTCCAATTGAAATTACCATTGAAAAAAATATTCAGCGGCTATTCCTATAGATATTTCGATTGAATCAGTGAGAAAACAAAAAGATAGTACTAATATTCTCACACGAATAAATTAGAAAGTTTTGAGTATTTCAGTGAAAATATGTTTCTTACCATACATTTTTCTATTGAGCTCGTTCTGTGCAAAATAAGTGAGAACAAAAATTATATTCTATCAAATCAGTTCGTCATTGATTTGCGATGGAAAAAACTTATGGTTCTAGTAGCTGTATTTTCAAACAATTAATAAATTTTAAAGTAATAAACGGAATTATAAGAGACAAAACTATGGAATATAATATAAGGATAGATTATAAATATAATATATTATACATGTTTTGATATTAACAACTCTCATCTTAAACTTTTTAAGATTTGACTTCTAAATACAGCACTACTCTAAATACTTTAATGATAATTTATTCAATCCATGACCGACGTGGAACTAATAAAATAATATTCCTATTACCAACTTTTTTTTATTTAATCCCTTAAACCATAAAAATAATAATTTATCCCAATTTTTCATTTGTTAGGTGTTGTCTGGTTCTTGAAATATAGTTTTTCCTAATTAATAATTGCATAATTTATTGATAACAGCAAATATAATTAGGATTGTATGTAAAAATATTGAAAAGAATTATGACGTTAAAGATCTATAATTATGGTCTAAGATATAATATGATGAGATAAGCTTAAATTAATGAATAATTATATCTTTTCAGCTCATGTAAGTGTGATTAAGAGTTGTTCAAATTATTATTTTTTATGCTAATTATGGACGAATTAATATATCCATCTCTTTAAAATTAGAAGAGCCATGAGGAATTTAATAAAGAAAAACTCTTTTGGCCTTTGTATGGACACGAGTAGATATATTAAAATTACATTTAATTAAGCCAAATTAATTTTAATAAAAAAATTGTTTATTGTAGTATGATTAAGAATTTAATTAATTCCCATAAATTAAAAAAACCAGTTAAAGAATGACACCTCGCTAATTAATATACTAGAATTAATGATTGAGTTAGTCGTATTATTTGTTCGATCAAGATTTAAAAAAAAACATTTATTAACTTAGGTTCAAGAAAATGGCTCTCTTAATTTGCCATGGCCATCCTTTTTATTTTTTATATAATGGATTTTTAATTTAGACGTGCGATTTTTAATAAGTTAGAGATAATAAATTTTGAAATATGTATTTAACTAAATATTAATCCATGTTCTTAAAACTTCTTGTAAATATAGTAATAGTATACTATATTAGTTTGTTATTTGGTGTCTTCAAAATTTATATCGTGATTTAACATTTTCTTATAAGATTTTCAGTTTGATCAAGAAGAATCTTTTGATGGTAATCTAAAAGGTCATAAATGGCAAGAAAAATAAAAAAGAGAATCATTTACTAAATAATTTATTATCCTTAAAAGGGACAACCATCTAAAAATTCTATTTTTCTTTTTATAAGTGATAATATCTCTACAATAAAGTTTGAAAGTATCTGATTTTATTCTTACCAGTTAATAACAATCTTAAGGATGGGAAAAATATATAGGAAAAATTCTTTTAAGTTAATAATATCTTATTTAATTTGGAAGCTAGGCTATGAATGGTTCAATAATATGTTTGAAAATATTCATTGTTTACCATGTCTAATTGGATCTACTTTGAGATTCCTTTGTGTACAAACTTACTCTTTGAAAAAATAAAATATTGAAAAGAAATGAATATATTCATTTTCTGTTCCCACTTGAATTTTACAAGATGTTATTATGTAAATATATTTTCTGAATTTCAATTTATTTGTTCTATGTTCTTTTTTAGTTCGTTTAAAAAATATGTCCTTTCTTTTTGACAAGTCTCAACTTTTAACTTTCCACATAACATATCTAAGACCACAAGATTAAAAAGCATTTGCGTATATTTAACATATAGTTAGTTTAAGATTTCCATTTTAATAGTTATGTGACGTTTTTATAAAATATCTACCATTTCTTTCTATTAGTAATTCAATATAAAAATCAATTGATTCCGTTAAATTAGATGATATCTTGAGCAGTTACATATCCAAGATTCTTGGGACAAGTAGATGTATCAGAAGTTTCATATAAAAATCAAACTATAGAGTCGATCACTAATAGAACTAGTTTGAAAGGCTCGTTAAAATTGATATGCTACAGGATCAATATTATACACAACATAAGCACTTGAAATATTAAATGAAATATGTATTAATTTGATAATGGTTAGAGCAACAAACTCGAATACAAGATTTTTTTAAAAAAAAGATTCTTTTAAAAAAAAATTCACATCAAATAAGAAATAGGATAAATAAATTGAAACGAAGATAGGAGTATCATCTTTTGCATGCATAGGAGAGGGGAAATATCATATATTAAACAGAAACGTGGCTCAATAGTAAAAGACAAGTGTTAGGAATATTGGCTTCAGATGAAATTATTGATAATTTTTAACAAAATAAAATTGACTAATGAAATTATTGGCTCAATAGTAAATAACAATTATTTTTTTCCACTCAATCAATATTTGAAGTTTGATAAAATAAAATTTTACTCTATCTTTCAGTGGCGTATATAGAATTTTATGTAAGTATACGTAGTATCATCCATTGTGACAACTTACAATTAAACTTGTATGTTGGTGGATTTGTGTCTATGATCCAGGGTAAATTTAAGAGAAATGGGAGGATACTCATCTGAACTCCATCGATAAAAAGTTATACTAGATAATTTTTTTTGTTATTATATATATAACTCTTGTTCATGCTTAAAAGTTGGCAAATATATA
>NW_006238962.1:2420755-2422081 GCF_000226075.1 Solanum tuberosum | reverse complement strand
TATATATATATATATATATATATGGCCATCTTTCACTCTTGTATATGCTCAAAAGTTGGCAAAAATATGTGCTTTAATTTTTATTTTAAAAAAAAGGAAAAATTCTTTTAATAAAAAAATAAGTCGTGCAAAGCCGGCCAAAAATAGCCAATTGGAAATACATTCCCAAGAGATCAAAATCTGATCTTTTGGAGTTGTTCAAATCTCTAAATTTTTCTAAAAAAATTAGATTTTATGCCAACCATTTGTGGTTTTTTTTAAAAGGTTTATAATTTTGTTTTAACTATTTTTTTGTTCTCTCTTGAGATCGTGCAAAGGTTGGTGTGACCTTCAAAGTACATTGAAAGAGAAGATTTATTTGATAAAATGAAACAAAATAAAAATGTACTGTATTTTTTTTTTTTAATTAAAGGTGTGAAATGGTGATGGAAGGGTTGATAAGGTAATGTAATAGAAAAAAATTATACCCAATCATTGTATTATGTGTACACTAAATTTAATTAATAAAAGACATGTGTCAGCTATCATCTTTATAATTTTTTTATCTATCAATTGATCATTAATATATAAATCTTACAATTTAATTATTTGATTTGATATAATATTTGATGCGAATAAGTTCGAGACATCTTTGATGATAGATATGAATAGGCAAAAAAATAACAACTAGGTGATTAGATTATGAGGTAAAAATTATTTTTATAATGTGATTAGTTATTGTCTATGATATGTGTATTAATTTTGAAAGATTGTAGTAGATTTACAAAATAATTTGAGTCATTTTTTTAACAATTTTACCTCAAATAATTTTATACTGAGACTCTGAGAGATAGAAAATCACGAGGTCTATGCAGGACATAATCAAACTATCTCACGCTACATTCTTTCATTTGAAATGATTTATGTATATATGTTACTTTCACATTATGTTACGTGTGATCTTTTATAATCTTGTCTAGTCTTATGTGCACATTTCACATTATAACTGTTCTATAGTGTTTATTGTCTTTCACTTTATATGTTCAATTGTTTATATCTCAATTTTCCTTAATAGAAATTCTGATTTCACCGTCATATAAAATACTTTAATATTACAACAAAAACAAGGTTACGTGGGGATATGTTAAAATTGTTTTTTTAATTATTAGAACAACAAAGAAAAATGGTTAGGTATTGAGACAAAAAGGAACAAGAATCGAACGTTGGACTTACTATGTCGGATTTAGTTAGTAGTTTTGAAGAAATTAGTACTTGTCTTCCATGATCAACTGTCCTTACCTCCAACTGAATTCATCCCCCCCCCCCCCCACCCCCCCACACCCCAAC
>NW_006238962.1:2367515-2420290 GCF_000226075.1 Solanum tuberosum | reverse complement strand
CCCCCCCCCCCCCTCCACCCCCCCCCCCCCCCCACACACACACATCCACCCACTCAATTACGCGATTTATAGGTTGAATACATTACTTAACGATGTATCGAGATATATGCAATGTATTGAGACATTATTTTACGCAATATATCAGTCGAATACATCATTTTACGCGATGTATCAGTTGGATGCATCACTTTACGCGATGTATCAAGACATACACAATATATCATAATGTGATATATCCGAAACCAAAACGCGATATATCTGGATGTTGATGGATGTGTCCGAAATCGAGACCCGATGTACCGGAACGTTTTGAAATGTATCCAAATTCCATCAAATTTAAGGTTTGTAATTTGAAAAAGATAGGGATAAAATATACTTAATTAACTTTTAACACTATGAAATTGTGTAAAATCTACTTAAATACATTATTTATCTTATAATTGTGTATAAATATCTTTCATACAAAATTAATACATTAAATATAATAATTTTCTCTCAGATGTAATATTCTATAATATTATTTATTGAACTATGTAATATAAATATTTTCAAACGCTGTATATTTTTTAACATTTTCCATTTTTCTTCTTCTTTATATATCATCACGTTCTCTCAATTACTTTATTTTTTAAAATTTTTTTTTACTTTCATAACGTATGGGGATGTTTGGCCAGCTAGTGTATCTTAATTAATTTATTATATTTCGATTTATTCTGTTAATAGGTAATGGGAACTCAATTACGAAAGAAATAAAATAAAATAAAACAAGACAACTATAAGATTAATAAAGTAAGCATAAGTGTTAAAATTTAAATGGTTTTAAAAAAATCACTTTAATTGATTGTATCGGAAAATATTAGGTTTCTTTTATTATATCATAGATTTTAATAAATATTTATCATCGTACCAAATAATTAAGTAGGTTTATGAAAATAAATCGAAGAAACATCAAATGTATTTATAAATCGAAGAAATACCCTGCTCATTTCAAGCATAGCCCCCTAATACAATAGTCATGTTCCCCTCTTCAATTAAAGAGATTGTAGAAGTATGTCCGTCTTTTACGTCTAATAAGTTTCTCCAATAATACATTATTTTCATTATCCTTGATACACTTCACTTAGTCCAGATTACAAACTTTTCCCTCTCACTTTAACTAGCCTGTACAATTTCATGATGTCCCCTCATTTTATAATAACGAAATATTAAAGTTTTCACTTTAAATCTAGGGCGATGAAAATGAGTACAAGCCAACAAGAAATATATAATTTGTAGAGAAATGTTTCTCTTTATTTTCTTAACTTAGTTTACTTCTTCTTGTTCTCTCTTTCTGCGAAACTCATAAATTATCATTAATAATATTTAGCAACACAATTTAATTCATTAATCAGTGGATTAAAACTTAAATATTAGAAGTCATACTGTCCCAATGATTAGATTAAGACAGTTATCTTTCTAATTAGTCCAAGATTTCATTAATGATTAATCTCTCTAATTAAAAGAATGACACAATTTTTATTTTATTAGTTGCATGAACTTGGTCCCACTTCTTAGTTGTACATTGCCTGGTGATAAAGATTCCTTATGGAATTATAGATTTTAATATACAAATAATATTTCCTCCGTTTCAATTTATTTGTCCTATTTTCCTCTTTAATCTATTTAATAAAGAACGTATTTTTTTATTTTCAACTCTTTACATGATACATTTCAGATCACAAGGTTAAATAACATTTCAGTATATTTGACATATTACGAGATTCAATTTTTTTTATTTTCTTATAAAATTAAAACAGAACAAACAAATTGAACGGAAAGAGGAGTATCAATTATTTATTTAATAAACATTCTTCTATTTCCTTAACTTATAACCCTTTCTAGTACTAGTATAAATAAGTTCCTATCTTTTGTCTCATATTCCAAGTAAGATACATCCTCAAAAACCTTATTTTGTCCTATCACTTTTTGAGAATAATATTTAGTAAAAAAATCACTCAATATATAATGGAGCAAATGGGAGCATTTTTTGATGAAGAATATTGTCAATCTTTGAGCAAAATGTTCTTTAATGAAAATTCATCAGATTTCATGTTTCAATTACATGGTGAGGATAATATTATTGAAGGGAGTTTTTTTTCTTCTTCTTCTAATTCTCATACTTTAAATAGTACTAGTAACATAGATTATTTTTCTCAAGAAAATAGTATTGATAGTAGAGGAAGTGGTGATATATTTTTTCTCAACAACAACAACAACACAAGTCATGAATATTTACAACATAATTATGATGTTGAGTCCACTAATTTTTACATGATGGGCAACAAGAATGTTGAAAATTCATTGTCTAATGATGATTATGTTATGAAAGAAAATATTGGCAATAATTATAGCCAATTGGATAATGAAATGTTGCTCAAGAGGAAGTTTGATAAAGTTGAAGTTCAATCAATAACAGAGGAGGAAAAAATCAAGGAATCTGAAAATCCTAACAAGAAATCAAAGGTGTCAAGAGATCATGTGAGTAACATAAATTCGAGTTTGATAGTCACTCAATTAATATTTATTATTTCATAAAGTCGCTTTCTTTGTTGAAAAAGGTGACTTTCTGAAATAATAAGTGACCATCTGAGAAATCAACCTCAGACATTCATTATCTTTCTATTAGAATCTTGAACTCAATGATTGTTGTTCAAACTTTTCAAAAATATCGTCCATGTCAAATTCTTAGGTTATATTCGAAGAATCTGATAAATGTGGCAATATTTTAGGAAAATCCGAACAATATAGCTCGAGATGATAATTTGTAATAGGGGTTAATTATTTACTCAATGCAGGGACCAAAAAATAAGAAGAATAGCCAACCAAAAGCCAAAAAGAACCAAAAGAACATTCAAATGAACACTGAAGAAGTTGGAGACAAAGAGACTAATAATAATGGACAAAGCACAAGCTGTTGCAGTTCTGAGGATGATTCAAATTTAAAAACCAAAACAAGGGCCAGTAGAGGAGCTGCAACAGATCCACAAAGCCTTTATGCAAGGGTAAGAACATAACATTTTATTCAATTACGCGTAACCTGAAAGATAACTACATGTAACTGTTCATAAAAAGTGAAATATGTAAAATAAGACAAGTTATCTGCTACACCATGTTAAATTACGCTGATAGTGAAAATTTCTTTATATTATTCGTGTATATAAGTCAAATCCTGAAATTAATAGTTTCATTTACCAAAAATGCAGAAAAGAAGAGAAAGAATCAATGAAAGATTGAGAATCTTGCAAGGTCTTGTCCCTAATGGCACAAAGGTAAACAATGTTTATTTCATTAATCAGTAAAATCTATGCTTGCTCAGACTCTTCAAAAATATTGATAAGTGCATGTCAGATCCTTTTAAATAATTTTTTTAAAAAAGATTTGACACGGGTGCTATGACAATTTTGGAGAGTCTGAGCAGTATGGCTTGAAATGATGTACATAACATTTGTTTATGTAATCAAGAATTCTCTAATTGAGTTTTTTAATTGATATAATTCAGGTTGACTTAAGCACAATGCTTGAAGAAGCAGTCCATTATGTGAAGTTTTTGCAGACACAAATTAAGGTAATAAAAATAAAAATATCCCTTTTTTCACTTTCTTTACTTTATTATTTTATTGAATGAATAATTAAATATTTTTATTTTACTGCAGTTACTGAGCTCAGATGATATGTGGATGTATGCACCAATTGCTTATAATGGAATGGGACTTGACCTCTAATTAATTTATGAATTTGGAAGCAATAAACAAATGTCATTTTGTTTTTAATTATTGTGATATAAGACATTAATGTCCCCATATGCTAACTATGTAAAAACACATTTTTTTAATCTTGATCATGAGTAGTTCTCATGTTTCATATAGTAGACATATATAAAGCATATCAATTACCAGCCCTTTATATAAATGATTCTGAATGTAATACATTAACTCAATTGCCGTTAAATATTTTTGCGGCGATCTTAAAAGAGAAATCTATTATCACTAAATATTTTTTATATGTATAAAAGAGATCATCGATCACTATATGTACTTTTAAAATCAAAGTTGATATTGAAATTGTGAAGGGTTGATTTGCTATCAAAAATATCCCCAAAAAAGACAAGGAACACCCTAAATTAAAATACAACACTTCACGTTTACACACACTTATTTAAACTTTTAAAATCTATAAAAAAGAGTTCTTACTCTTTTATTCTACTCTCTCTGGAAATTCGAAGCTATGTGGTTGAACCACTCACTTGGTTCCATTCGTTCTTAGAAGAAGGCCCGTTTTACCTATGTTACCATATGAAATAGAGTATAGTCAAACCCTACTGGTTAAAATTAGAGTGGTCAAATAGATAGATCACACTGAATTTGAGCAGGTTGACTCCTACATGTTAAAATTAAAGTGATCAAATGAGAATATCGCGCTGAATATAACAATATTTCTCATGAATCAATTAGGTTACATACTTTATTATTTTGGCATCCTTGTTTGTAAAAATTAGGCAAATGACATAGTATAAGAAAGAAATTACTTCCTTTCCCTACTCTTTCATTAATTACCAAAATTCCCTTTTTTAGTGTTTTTCGGATACATAATATAGCAGTGTGGATACTTAATATAGCAGCGCGGATACTTTAATTAATAACGGGCGGATACTTAAAGTATTAAGTTGTTAGCAGCATGGATACTTAATTAACGGGCGGATGCATAATATATCAGCGCGGATACTTAAACTAATAAAGTATCCGGTTAAGTTGAATTGGGGGAAAATAAGGGATTTTTGTATTTTAATGAAAGAGTAGGGAAATATTGAGAATAGGTAAAGAAGTGTTGTGTATTTAAGTAATTTTTCCTTGTTTTTTCAATGAGGCTAAAATTTAAATGGTGGCACTCAAAGATCCTATTTGTGCAAATTTTCCATCTAGACTTGTATTATCATAAGGCCTTTCGGCGCATATATATTAGCCCACTTTGTCAGGCCCATTTACGCAACACGATTCATTACCTCATTAGTTTTTAGATTTTTTAAAGAAAAAACCCCGTATAAAACTGAATTTTGAAAATATTAAAAAAGAATAAATAGTATCCACTCTGTATCAAATTATATGACTCACAAAAAATGACACATTTCTATATTTAGTAACAATTTAACTTTAAAATGCTCATTTTATCTTTAAATGAAATGATTTATAGTCACACAAATATCTATCACTTATTTTAGGCCACAAGTTTCATATATATGTTAATAAAATCTAGTTTTTCGGTGCATTGAAGTATCGAGATCCTAAAACTGAGAACTAAACCGAAGCTTAAGAAAATTACAACCAAAATTGAAGAATCGAATTAGTTCGATTCTGTTCAATTCAAATTTTCGATTTTATATCCATCCCTAGCCCCAGGAAATCGGATAGTTGTGGAGGGTAGACATTCCCCAGTCCATGAATGTGTACGCACCAGATCAAACAGTGAAACACCAAATAAAAAATATTTGAGTCTGAGCTTAAGAGGTAATGAATGAAATGTCTCTTGTCGCTGAATGTATCAAATATTGAACTCTTTATAAGTTTTTGATAATCTTCCTTTCTTTAAGTTAGCTTTTGAGACGGGATTTAACCACAAATTCTAATTTAACATTTCATACCCTTTTGACAAGTTGACAAGTTGTTAAGCAAGCGGCTGCTGGCGGCTGAAAAAGTCACACAAAATATAAGTCAATATACATTTTGTTTAGCTTTCCATAGTCTAATATATACTATAGTCTATACCACTTGCATTTAATAAAATATTCACTACTTCAACTTGCTCATTTTTCAATTTCATTCAATTCTACTTATTAATCAACTACCTAATAATTATAATTACTACCTTCCTACTACTTGTCTAGCAACTTCCTTCTATATATCCCACTCACCAACTATATATTCACTTATAAATATCCCTTCTTCTATTCACTCACAACAAATTCTTCATTCTCTAAGAAAAATACAACTATAGTAATGGCACTTGAAGCTTTGAATTCATGGACTAAAGGCAAGATCAGATCGAAACGATCGCGTAGCATCGTCATGGAGGAACAACAATCAATTATTACCGAAGATGAATACTTAGCTTTGTGTCTACTCATGCTCGCACGCAGCAATAACAATAACAATGTTACTAGTAAGAATTTGTACAAGTGTTCAGTTTGTGGTAAGTGTTTTGGATCTTATCAAGCTTTAGGAGGACACAAAGCTAGCCATCGTAGTAATAGAGATAAAGTCTACGAACAATCTGTAATCATCACGTCAGGTAATGTGGTTAGTGGAAGGACTCATGAATGTACCATTTGCCACAAGACTTTTCCAACTGGACAAGCTTTGGGTGGTCACAAAAGGCGGCACTATGAAGGGAAGGTGACGTCATCATCATCGTCGAACGGTGTGGGGTCGGTCAACAACTTTGACTTGAATATTCCGGTGTTACCAGATAATTGGCCGGGTTTTGCCTCGGGCGAAGATGAGGTGGAAAGTCCTCATCCAACTAAGAAATTAAGACAATTTCCTTCACTTGAATTATTCCAACAACAATAGGACTTGAAGACTTAAACAAAGCTATATATACTCTTGGTGAAAGTGATTATTTGATTGTTTCATTCATTTGATTTATTCTTTTAAAGAAATTATTATTATTATTTTGCCTTGATTTTGTGCCTTTTTCATATACCAAAACTCAAATATATTTCGCCTTGATTGTATTTATTGCACGAACAAATATTGTTGACACACAAACTATATTTGTTGCGCGAACAAATATACTAAATAAAGTAAAGTCCTTTAGCAACCAAAGTTTGCTGTAAAGTGTAAACAGTAAAAGTGTAGCTACAACTCGTAATATAAAAACCAAACTATAGTCATTTAATCATTAATTACATACATCAACAATAGTGGGAATTAATAATTACAGTCAAAGTTGGAAGTTGTTAAGGCTGCTGGTGGCTCATAAAGTCACACAAGATTTAGGTCAATATTGTGAAATATGCCCAACCTCTAATTAGGAATGGGCATAGTTTGGGCAAACTTGTACTTCCTCTTTTCCTTCTCTTCTTCCTCTGCCGGCCGTAGAGGTTTGAAAATAAGACAGTCTGGAAAAAAAATCTTCTATCTACACGTTTTTGAGAATAGAATGACAAAGTAAGCTGTAGAAGCTTGAAAATAAGACAGACTGAATAAAGGATCTTCTGTATAGACGCTTTTGAGAATAGATTGATAGAGTTTGTTGGAGTCAAAATTTGAATACTTTAGATATTTGATTTGGACTTTGATATAAAAAAAAATTATACATTGGTTATTGGAGATGTATACATCTTCCAAATGTATTAATCTTAAACCTCCACCAATCATTTTATATCTTGAGGAAAGAGATGTGTTTTGACTTTTGATAGAGTCCATAGTCTACATGCAGCTTAGGCAACTGTCTCAATTAATATATATTCTCTCCATTCACTTTACTATTTTAAAAATAAATTTTCGATTTTAACTTTATTATTTAAAATACAACTATATTTGAGTGACTGACTAATACATCACTCCACTCTCTTTTAAAATTAAAATGTTTGAATCCGCCCTACATCTGCACCGCCCCACCTCGCTCTATTGTCATCCCTATCTAAAGTGGAAGAATAAAACCAAATAGGAGTGAAATACCTTGCATCCTTTTTAGCCGTCTTTGTTGGTGGCCATATTACAGAGGCAAAGCCAGGATTAAGAGTTTGGGGGTTCTAAATTTCGTTAATAACCGTCAATCAATGTTGTTAAGGGTTCACAAATTAATATACATATATATTTAATTAATTTTCTAGTACAAATATAAAGTCTATAGAAAAGCTACTGGGTTCGTCCGAACCCATGATCCCCCACCTAGCTCCGCCGCCTCAGTACTAAACAAAGTTCCACTTGGCCCTCAAGTAATTAATATCTTTGTCAAATGTGCTCCACTCTCTCCTTCCTACTTCTTCACTTGCAACTTCCTTCTCTAAATTCCTCCCCTTTATATATTACAAATCTCCCTCACCACTTCACTCACTCAAAATCAACAAACATAATTCCAACTCTTTCTCTTCTTTTCACTCACAAATTTCTTCATTCACTAAGAAAAAAACCAACTAGTAATGGCACTTGAAGCTTTGAACTCTCCAACCACCACAACTCCACCATCACTATTTCAATTCCAAATTAATACTACTACTCAAAATTACCTTGAATCATGGACAAAAAGCAAGATCAGATCGAAACGACCTCGTAGCATCGTCATGGAGGAACAACAACCAATTATTTCCGAAGATGAATACTTAGCTTTGTGTCTACTCATGCTCGCACACAGCAATAACAATAACAATAACAATATTACTAGTAAGAATTCTTACAAGTGTTCAGTTTGCGGTAAGTGTTTTGGATCTTATCAAGCTTTAGGAGGACACAAAGCTAGTCATCGTAGTAACAGAGATAAAGTCTACGAACAATCTGTAGTCATCACGTCAGGTAATGCGGTTAGTGGATGGACTCATGAGTGTTCCATTTGTCACAAGACTTTTCCAACTGGACAAGCTTTGGGTGGCCATAAGAGGCGTCACTATGAGGGGAAAGTGACGTCATCGTCATCGTCGTTGAACGGTGTGGGGTCGGTCAACAACTTTGACTTGAACCTTCCGGCATTGCCGGAATATTGGTCGGGTTTTCGCTCCGGTGAAGATGAGGTGGAAAGTCCTCATCCAGCTAAGAAATTAAGACAATTATTTTGAGAAGTTCAATTATAGTTGTTACATGTCTATTTGAGTGGGAGGACAAAATATTAGCACAATTAATTTTTTTTGGTAAATATAGAATACAATTTGGAGAAAGTGACTATTTGAATATTTAATTGATTCATTTTATTACACTAAATTATAAATCAATCATTGAGTTACAAATTAATTTTGCAATTCATACTCTCTATTTTATTTTATTTTCATTTTTCCTCTCTTCTGAACTAGATTGACGAGTCCAATGTACTAAGCTTTTGTCATGTGTAGCGTCTATATTGAAAGGTTGAACCATATTGAGTCTACTATACATAACCTTACCTTAGATTATTTATGCAAGAGGGATTATTTTCATGGCTTAAACCTGTGACCCTCTGATCACACGACAACAAATCTTACCGTTGTCAAGGCTAACAATTATTGATCAAGAAAATCTAACAAGGAGACTCTTATCTTCAAACACTTCTAGACATGATTAGTTGCCTAACAAGACTACTACTATCATCATAATTACAACCACAACATACCCAATGTAATCTCATAAGTGGGGTCTGAGGACGGTAGTGTGTACATAAATCTTACCCCTATCTTGGGAGGTAGAGAGGTTGTTTCTGATAAGACCCTCGGTTCAATTATCACTACAATTTCTGGTCCAAGTCTGAAACTATAGTGTATGCAGTCTATAACTAGTGATAATTATAAAGTAAGTTAGAAGAACTACCTAGTGCCAAAAACTCATGGATGGTGCAGCTCATTCGATTACATATAACTACGCGATTAAATAGGGCCAACGAGTGGCTTAACAATTACTCCTACCCTTGCAACACCTAGCAAAGAATCATCAGTTATGTACGAAATTCAACTACATAAATAACTGATAACTTGTGCAAGTATCGCCTAGCTAGTGGCGTACTATAAGTTACATGCCATGGTAATACAGAAAGTTTCAACGAAAAAATTTACAGGAACAACACAAAATTAGCAAAGACAGCTTTTCTGAAGGAAAAAACAACATTTGCCCAACTTTAGCACAGCGGTGGAAGTGGACTAACGATGAGCTTATGGGAGCCCATCGATGGTGCTAATAGGAGGAGGTGAAGGCTTAGGAATATAAGGCATAAGAGGAGTACCATGCTCAACAGGTCCTGGTTTTACGGAAGCTTTTGAGCTAGGAACTGGATCGATGGGACGATAATCTTCCAGGCCTAACTTGCTTGAATCGTCCTCATTGATGCTTGGACCATAGCCATTGTCCTGAGGATGGGAAATAGGGGAGAAAAAAAGAGGCTTTTTAGTAATCCATACACAACGTATAATTTCTACACCATCAAACCACATAACTATAAGTTATAACTGTCACAAAGTACCTGCAGCTTTCTGTTCTTTATGGTCATCGTTGTATCGGTGTTCTGCCATTTGAAGGACATTCCTGTGTTTCATTTACGAGAAAGCTACGTCAATACCATACCCTTGCGTGAAACTGTGAATACGACTATCTGCTGATCAATTCTGTAGCTTTAACCTCAGTATCTGGCAAACAGAGATTGGTATATATCTCATACGATTCTTCTAACGGTAGCACCGTGTATATTAACAAACCGAAATGAATTTATCAAAAAATGTACTGAGATTTTGTGAATGATCCTCGGGCAGACATTTGAGAACCATCGAGAAACAAATACGATCAATAACATAAGTAGTTCAATAAAAGTAAGATGAATTGGTGTATACAAGAAGTGAAGCAAGACAATTTATGTTATATCAAATACACAACAACCTAGTATAATCCCAAAAGGTGGGATCTGAGGAGGGAAGAGTGTACGCAAACCTTACCCTACCTTGTGAGGATAGGGAGGCTGATTCCGATAGGTGATAGACCCTATAAATGCCCTTCTCTACCTACATTGACAACTATAAAGGCCCTTCTATGATAGGAGATATACTAAACAAATTTGGACCAACTAAAAAAAAAAATGATGACGCGTACTCAATCTGTTAACTCTGCTTCCCATCCACGGATGTGAATTAAATTGTTTGGTTTGGTGTAAAACACATGATAATCATTTTCTCGTTATGCTCACTTGATTACCTATATAATTGAAAACGACTAGGAGGGATATCGGTCAATCGTTCAACTAGGATTCCCTGCTTAAATATGTTCATTTTAATGTGTATCATATATATGTATCACAAGATTTGTGATGAGAGAAAGCTATTTACACTCAGATCCATTTACGCTAAGGAAAACGAGGTAAACAAATAGTTAGGAGTGAAATAGCCTTTTTCAGAGAGCAACCATGAAATATAGTTTGCACGGACACGACAACATACTCAATGTAATCCCACAAGTGGGGTCTTAGGAGGTAAGAGTGTACTGCAAACCTTACTCCTACCAAATAGAGATAGAGAGGTTATTTCCGATAGACCTTCAGCTTAAACAAAGCCTCTCAAACAGTTTGTAAAAGTGGGATACAGATATGGGAGCAACAACAAAATAATGCGAAATGGAGAGTATTACACAACAAACACGAGGGAGAGCAGTAACAACAACGAAATAATGCAATAATCGGATATAAACAACAAATATAAGATGGTACAAACTACAAAACAGAAACTGATCCTTACTCCTTTAGGTAAATAACTCAACATTCAACCAAGTACACCATTCTTGCCAACAAATAATATTATACCAATTTTAGAAAATATATACATAAAATACTTAGTATTACGAAAAAAACCACAATTCACATGCCCCATTTTTAGGCTATAAATTCACAACAACAACAAAACTTGAACAAACTTAATACAGAAAAAAAATTAATAGCTAGTAAGTCCAAAAATGAAATTCTGAAATCTCTTCAATAATAAGAACTTTGAGTTCAAATTTGAAAAAAAATAAAATTACTAGTAATATCACAGAACAATAGCAAGGGTTCTCAAGACTTTTACCTCCAGTGCTGAAGCAAAAAAAGGATAAAAAAGCTGTAATTCCCATCATCAAGAACAGAACAGAAAACCCAAAAGTCTTCATACTGTAAAAAAGAAAAAAAAGATTTGATTTTTGGAAAATTTTCTTGACACCCTTTTCAAGAAAAGAGAAGTTCTTGAATAAAATTCAATTCATTTGAAATGTTTCCTCAAAGAGCCCACTATTTTGATGGATGTGTAGAATAAAAAGAAGAAATACTTTTCCATTTGTTTCTCCTACTTTTTTTTGAAAAAAATAATTGTTTAAAAAAGATTTTTTTGTTTCCTATTTTTTAAACGATTCTTTAATTTTAACTTTTGACGTATTTAAATTCATAAAATAAAAAGAGATTTTTGGTGTTTCTTTTAATTAAAATTTTCTTAAGAGTGTGTCATCTCACTAGAGGTCAAGTAATATGAAAAATAGATAAAGGAATTTTTACATAAATAGCTAGACAAATTTGCTATTTACTTTTTCTAGCAGTTGTAATTCGGTATATATAGACTATACATTAATTATACACGATCATTCACATATTATACATGAATTATACATATATTATATATTTGCCCACTTTTCGTTTAATCAGTGAGTGAAATGTTATTTCGGTTAATTCTTCTTAATTTATTTGACACAACAAGATTCAAAAGTCATAGTTACTTTGTTACATTTTGTATGAACTTAAAATTAGACAAGTAGATTAAAACAGAGAAGTACGATTAGAATAAAGAAATGATTTTTATGAGGATGAGTCATGAAGAAGATTAAGTAGAAAAGTGCAATGTGTATAAGGGAGAGTAAATGAGAGAGTTATTGCACCTTTGTTGTTGTAAGTACTTTTGTTTTTTTTAAGTTGCAGAAACAGTGGGGAATGAAGCCAATTGAATGCTTAACATGAGGGGAAATGAGCCTTTGCAGTCTTGAACATAGGTCTTTTTTCAAATCACCATAAAAGAGACCTTTTCTTTTGGCTTCTTGTATCATTTGGATATTAAAGAGAAGAAAACAAAATTTAATATTTCTTGACTCTTTAGTTATCCTTCACATATATTCATGATTGAAATTTATTGTTAGTTATGTTAATTGCTCATTAAGAGTCTTTTAATATCATCAAATGTGTCCCACATCAAGTAATGTATCCAAAATGGAGACATGATATTTCAAAGAGTTGAACGGTGTATACAAAATTGAGACACGATGTATCTGATCGTTTTGAAAAGTATTCAGATTCCACCAAATTTAAGGGATTTTTGTAATTTGAAAAAGAGTAGGAATAGAATGCAATTTGTGTAAAATTCCCAAAACAAATCTATTGTTATACTCCTTTCCTTTTGTCTCAGAAAGACTTTTGAAATTTATGATCTAAATTATAATGTATCTCTACGAAAAGTACGACATTTTAATGATGTAGACGAGGTGTATACTCAATGACTCGTCTTCATCAATACACTGGAAACTGAAAATAAGGAAAATAAATGGAAGAATGAATCAAATTGTGGCTCTTGAATCAAGGGCCTTGACCTATTCTACACCATCCTGTGAATAATGTTGAGTAACTCAATATGCAGGACTGATCAGCAATAGTTTTATCTCAATTTGCGCGGTTTTGAGACTTCCAGAGCAGGGGTTGCATACTAAGCAGCAATGGCTTTCTTGGAACTGGCCATATACGTCAAATATATCGTCCACGCATATGCGAATGCACTGTTGGCTAATGGCTGTTAAAGAGCATTACCAAAAATGTCAACCTCGTGAGTGTTTAAAAGAGTTCAGAATAATTGAAGGAGATGAATTGAGCAAGTTAAACAAATTTGAGATTGATGAAACTAGAACAATAGATGCTTCCAATAAGGGATCGTAGTCAGACCAGAGAAGTTGTGGATCATCTCATAATTCTATGTTGCTCGAACTCTTCAAAAATGTCAGGTAGTGCATGTTGGATCCTCCAAAAGTAGTGCATTTTTGGAGGATCTGACAGGGGTGCGGCTACAACTTTGGAGAGCTCGAGCAACATAAATCTCATGAAACATAAATGCACTAGCTGTCCTTACAAAAAAGATAAGTGTAACATAGTACCTGCAAATGGACAGGGATTACTTTATATGTCAAGAAATCACACAACGGCCAGTACATTAGGCCGTTCATCATTGTTGGGAGCAGGTCACGCTTCAACCTAGCAACGATTTCCCCCCCATTCTCACCTGAATGTGACAATAAGAAAGAGTCGAAGGATTAAATCATGTTGCACCAATGAGACAAGTAAATCAAAAGGCAAAGGTAATCATCAGACCTAGCATAAGCGACAAATAATCCTAGATCAAACAAGCAGATTTCTTAAACAGAACTTTAACTCTACGAGATTTCTAAAAAAAAAAAAACCCTTGGCAATGGTTGCGTAGTCATGAAACTCTTCAAATATGTTGACATTCAATACTGGCAATTATAGTGGCAATACTAGCAGAGATTCACAGGAGGAAAAAGCTAAGAAGAAACAGATCCCTTAATGTAATATTCAGAACCTCAGCCACTGGACGTGGTAAAGTTTCACCTATATCATTCGACCAGCCCCACCAACTTAAACATCTTACGTACCCACCAACTGGATGTGGTAAAGTTTCACCAATTGATTATGTACTCACCTACATTTAACTCCTCTCACTGTGTATGCATGTATATAGCAAGGTAGATGATAAAATTAGAGTCCTTCAAATTGTTGTAAACATCAACATCAGATATCAACTGGGCCTACATTTTCTGTCACAAGAGCTACCATATATACCATAGTGCATGGAGAGGAGTTAAATGTCATATGTGATTGCTTGAACCAAAGACCGGGATTAACAACCAAATTAAATAAAAGAGTAAAAAAGGCTTATGTCTTGCACGAAGTGCTGCCCGGCGAAATTGAGGAAGTAGGGGAGGCATCTATGAAAGACAAGGATGAGGCATTTTTGCACACAAGAACCCTGATGTTGTGTATATGGTTGACTAAGATTAAACAATACAAAACACTAGTTTGCCGATCAAAAAAAAAATATGAAGCATTTCTTTCTTTTTATGAGTCTTCCATATATCAAATAGTCTTATTTCCACTTCCACAACTATTCATTTTATTGTTAGGTTTTTCCAAAGCTTCTAAAATTCTTGTCAAAGAAAAACTGAAGCTCTCAGCATTCAATAAATTTTATAGTTTGATTTATGGTTGAATAATATTACCAAATGACTAATGTGCAATCATTCGGCAGGAAAAAAGAAGCTATCATTTTACTACTAACGATGCATTTTACACATTGGACCACCTTATTCTGCCTCTATGATTTTCCCTTATGTTGTTTGTATTTTTCTATAATTTGTCATGTTCTTTTAACCTTCAGAATATACAGAACAAACAATTGCTTTACACTATAATGCAGGAAAGAAGCAAGGTTAAATCCCCCACATAGTGGTGAAGTGTGTATCACTCGACTCTGATGTCCCAATGGTGCTTTCTGGACTCTGAACTGTTCTTTTGGGATACATGGTCATACTCAGGAAGTCAGGAAGTAAAGTTATGTACCTTTTAGTATCATTTGTGAGTTGTGACAAATAGCATAATTAAGAAACGAATTAGCAACTTCAGTACTAGAAAGCAAGAACTACGCAGAAAGCGAATGAAAGAGAGAAGAACCTAATGTGTACCTTGTAGAGCAGCATTGAAAGAGAAGAAAATAGAATTAATTACAGGCCCAAAACCAAGCTGTCCCATCGACAGCTTCTTCAATGTACTAATGGTATCCCGCTTCGGCAATACCCTTGCCACAAAGTTAAACCAATGATGCTGTGCTGTTCCTAAAATTAATAGTCCAAAGCTAGCCATTCGTAGAGTCCTAATTATATCTAAAGAATCTGAAGGTGACATCATAATCATCTGGAAAATGCAAACCACATAGCCCACAAGTCACAACTCATGTTTAATAAATTTTTATCGCATCAAAAAATTCAAACTTTCCAGTTCGTTTGTCTAATCAAAGCAAAAATCACCAGTATATGTTGTGTTTCGGTATGGTGGAAACTGGAAACTGTTTTCCTTGACTGAAATCATTTTCCAATTTGGTTTTTTTGAATTGTTGAAAATATTTTCACCCAAACAAAGGAAAATGGAAGTCATTCTTTAAGAACATAATTATTTCTTAATATATCACACTTGCTTCAATCAACATTTAGCTAGCAATGGCCATGAAATTCAATCATCTTCAAATATTTTCAAATTCCCAAAACTGGTCTGGTTTTGGGACTTCTGCATATAAAACTTCAAACTTTTTTCAAGTAAAGTGCATGTTCAAACACAACGTCAAATTCCAAAGTATCACAACTTTAAAAGCTCAAATTTTCAAGTTTCAACCTCAAAATTTATGGCCAAACTAGAGCTTAACATTTACTTCAACTAACAACAACAACAAAAAAAACTATCTTGATTCTTGATCATAACCTCCACTTAATACCATTATCATTTATTACCTTCTATACTTAGAAGTTAGATAATCCAATCAAACAAAAATTCTCCAGAAAATTACAATTACATCATAATGTAAACCATTTTCCACTGAAATTAGCAAATTAAATTAAATTACAAAAATTAGCAAACAAAATGGGAAATTACCTGTGAAGTAACATCAGAAGCAGCATAAATAACAGCAGAAGAAATACTTTTCGTGATAATTGGACGAGCTTCTAGAGCTCCTAAATACCATGCCAAAAACCCCATTTGGGTTTTCGCAGTCGAAGATGAAGCTGATGAATACGATTTTCGAAAAAGTAACAAAAATGAAAAAGAAGGGGTTTTCGTAACTGTATTTGTATTGAAATTTTTGGTGTAAGATTTAGATTCAGTCCATATTCTGGAAATTGAATTCTTGGAAGTGAAACAACGCTTTGAATGTTGAATTGTTGTGCGTTTAGCTAAGCTTGTTAGAAAATTTAGTCCCATTTTTGAATGAATTTGAGATTTTTTTTCTTCTCTGTTTTTCCAGTTTGATGAATTTGGGGGTTTTGAAGATCAAAGAACACTGAGGTTTTGCTTATGTTTTTAGGGCTTTTGTTTTGATAATGCGATTTGCCCCCAAAAGATTAGGGAAATTATACATAGGTCACTAATTTTTGTATATTACTTTTAGTGTGCACAAATATAATGCCAAAATACATATAGGATATAAATTAGAGTAAATTTTAGGTTTAACAAACATAAAATTCATATTTGTATACTATAATCATAGTTTGTATAATTGCGCTTCATAATAAATTTTATGTTTGCTATGGAGCATTAGGTTTATATAAATAGCTGGCAGGCCTCTCGTTTGTATAAAAGCGCAACGATTGTATATGTATATCGGTTAGATAATTGTATATATGTAACTACTATGTAGATGTATCAATGATTGTGTTTGTATATCTGCATAAAATTTGAATTTGTATACAATTGAATCGAAATAAAACATTTGTATATCAAATCTTTCTCTTTCTCGCTTTGTACAACACAAATTATACATGGTAATTTGTATAATTTGTGTTTGTATAAAGCGAGAAAGGCAAAAGAGAACTGGTAGGGAAAAATCTGTATTTGTATAATTATAAGTGTATATGACGAAGATATATATATTTGTATTTGTATATATACAATTTTCTCTCGCTTTATACAAACACAAACACAATTTATACATTTGTGCTTGTATAAAGTGAGAGAGGCGAGGGAGAGTGACGAGCGAGATTCTCTGGGGAGAGAGGCGAAGAGCAAGTGTTTACTACAAATTACAATTAAATGAAACTGTGGTTATACTATTTAATTTGAATTAATAGTTTGTTATTTTATACAATTTTTCCTATAAATTATCATGTCGAATGCATTTATATATTTGTTCAATTTTATACAAATTTAATTGTCTAACTATTTGTACACATTCAAAACTAAAGAACATAAATTAAAAGGTTAAATTAAAAGACATATTTATGTATTACGTCTTAGTTAAATATTAGTCCAAAAATGAATATGAGTATGAGTTCACTTCACCTCATCAAAATTGTGAAGTTGACGTATGATTCAATTTGGAGCTAATGTAACGTGACATAAATCATAATCACCAACCATTTTTGTATAAATTCTCGTGAAATTTCCAGAAACGCACCATTAATAATTGCATTTTCTTTTTGTGATTTACATAGAGAGATAAAAATTACAGAAGAATTAAGCAACCACTCCAATTATTTAAATACTTATAATAACATCTAATGTTTATATTTTATTCGAATTACAAAAAAAAAAAAATACTCGAAAAGTTATTTTTAAGAATAATTTGAAATGTTATAAAATTTTCTCATATATTTTTAAAATTTTGTGTCCAGCCTATATCAAGCAAAAAAAAAAAGTTGTTTGATAGCTGATTAAGATAAATATTGAATGTGTACTTAAATTCTACATAAATAATATCATGGTTAGTAATTTTATTAAAACTATACATTATCTAATTTGAAATTTAGAAACATATATAATTAATACTCCTTTTAATCCATATTGTTGAACTCAATATGGTCTAGAGGAAGAAAATGTACAAATTATAAAAAAAAAACTATGTATAATTTTAAATAAGATATAAAATAGAATAACTATTTTCTATGTATATAATACATAAATTTTCACACAATTAAATAGTACTAATAAGTATTCTTTCATTATTAATCACATATATCTTAGGTTTAAGTCAATATCTTTGTTAGGTCCAATTTCGACTTTCTTAATTCAAATTTAGTCGGATCTAAAGTGAATACCGAATTTCGAAAAAAGGTAAAGCTAAAAGCTAGAATATTCACATGTCACACGCTACTTCACACCGACACCTCCTCACCTTCATTTCCCCTAAATTCACACTCTCCACACCCACACACAAACTAAAACCCCCAAAACTCCTTTCGCACCAACAAAAATGGCGATTTCAGATAAAGTAACAGCGAATTTGACAACTTTGTATCTAGCAATTATAGGTGCAATGAAAGCTTACGGCTTAATTACCGGTCGAAATTTCACCGGTTGTTTCGTTCTCATTCTTTCGACGGCTGCCGTTGCTCTAGTGTTGATTTTGACTTTAACCTGGGATATTTACATCAAGGCGAGAAATGTTAGGGTTCGTCATAATCGGCCTGATCGGATTAATTATCAAAATCAGCAGCAGCAGCAGCATATTAGTCATGAATTTTGTCGAGGTGGCATATGCTGGCACGGCGTCGCTGTTAGTTCTCCGGCGTCTCATTTCCGGTTCCGGCTTCCTCAAAATCGTATTTAATTTGATTCAGAATTTAGACGAAGTAAGTTAATTGGATCGAAAATATATATTAATTTTCATATTTTGGTCGGTAATTTGTGTAGTTATTTGCTTTACATATTTGGAATTGAGTAATTATTTTGGGATACTTTATTTTGAGATAAAGTTTAAGTTAATTTTAATGATGAGATAAATAATTTCAGTATTAATTATTTTGGGATACTTGATACTTTATTTTGAGATAAAGTTAAGTTATCATGTATATGAGATAATTTTAATGGTGAGATAAATAATTTTAGGACTATGTGTTATCATAATTTTGAGATTATTATACGTTATACCTCATATTAAATGACTCTTTAGGATATTTGGTAAGATAACAAGTTATTTCGAGATTAATTAGTTTAGTACTTAGTTTAGTACTGTTATTTCATTTTGTTTTAATTAAATATGAGATAAACTCATTCTAAAATTAATTGCGAATTATTATTTTATGCCAATTCATTAATAGTAGGGATCCATATATAGGGAGTGGTAGGGGTGAGCATATGAAAATGGAATTATCGAACTAAATGGGAATTTAACGGTATTGAAGTTTGATTACAGAAAAAATTAAGTTTGATATAGAAAATCAAACTTTGAAAGTTTGATATTTTGATATAATATTTTTAATTTTGAGTTATTGAAAGTCAATGTTAGCTCCTAATAAATTTACTATATATATATATATGAGCGATTTGGATGTCTTGATTGATTTATGAAGTTAAATTCATAATAGTAGCATTTGAGAATGAAGATCTAATTTTTATACGTGAATTATCCATAAAAACTAACATATCAAATGTCAAAAAATATTTTCCTTCAATAATCAATACGTATCATATTAAAATTTGATTTATCCGATATTAAAAAATAACTTATCAAAAGTATTTATAAATTTATGGTCAAACACTAGTTAACGTGGGAGTAATGGAGTATGAATTTGGTAGGGGTCAAGTTTGATGTTCAATCTATTTTGGTGGGGTCAAGACTGATGTTCAATTGGCTATACTGCACTATCTAGGATTTGGAAAAGGAGAATTACCTCTCGGATATTTTCTCGTCTCATATTAGTTAATCATTTTTCTTTTTACACGTATATTAAGAAATTATAAATAAAATTATAAGAGAATAGTTTTATCAATTCGCTCCTTGAGAACTTTTTTGAAACTTTACAAACAAGTGTAGACACTTTGAAAATGAATTAATTGCAAAGGTAATATGAGAAAAAATCAATTAATGTTTTTTAAATTTAGTAAGGTGATCAACTAATACGGAATAATTATTTTTAGTATAATGACCAACTAATATGGACAGAAGGAGTATTTAGAGGTTCCTTTGAGCTTTAAAAGAACACTGTCTATTACTCCCTCTGTTCCTAATTACTTGTCCACTTTTTTTTTATAGTTGTCCCTAATTATTTGTCCATTTTGACAAATCAAGAAAGGACAAATTCTTTTTACCTATTATACACTCAATTAAATGACTAATTATTTTGAAAAATGTAGAACTTTTCATCCACTTCATAATTAATAGGGGTAAAATGGTAAACTCACTATGTCATTAATTATTTTCTTAATATGTATGTCAATTCAAAAGTGGACAAGTAATTAGAAACAGAGAGAATATTTAATTAATGCCAACCTTTAATTGATAAGATGATTGGAAGGGTTACTAGCTGGACATCAAAGTTATTATCTTATGTAGGGGGGACTCCAACTCATAAAACTATTGTCCAATTCAAACATTTTGGTCCCAAATTCAGAAGAAGTTAACTTAAAACTCGATTAACTTATTAAAAATTTACTATAGATATACGAAATTTATGATTAACGATAAAAAAATATTTATCACTCTATCATAAACGTTATCCATAAAAACACATAATCTACTATGTCTACAAGCTAGAGCACAAGACATCTTATGAAGGGCTAACTTTAAAAGACATTATCATGTTATGAAGTGAAATAATCAACAAAAAGACAAAGCACCTAACAGTCAATTTTAGAGAAGAAAGAAAAAAATGATTAATTCATTATCAATTGATTTTCACTATAGGTAACAACTATGAAGTGCCAAAAAAAATGTCAGCATCAACTTGTTTAATGCTTATGTTACTCCAAACATCAAACACCTTTCACAGCTAACAAACATAGAATGGTGATGGAATATATAATCGAGATTTCTCCACCTTTAATCAGAAGATCTCAAATTTAAATCTCTAAAAAAAAATCATGTTAAAAAGATGGTCTTTAGAAATAGATCTTACAATACACAAATTCAAATTTAGTCACCTTTTAATATTGATATCAGAGCGAGCTATTGCATAGGAGCGGGGGTTTTACCCTGTGCGCACCCAAAAGGTAGCGGCTGCGGGTTTCCCTTGTCATAAAAAAATAATATTGATATCAGACACCAAATGAAACACTATTCACAAATTCTTGCAACAGTAATTAGAAATCTTGAGTTTGAGGAGAAAACATTACGATATTGAAAGCGTTGACCCTCACGATAAATAAATCCTACAATATACAAATTCAGATTTAATCGAACCTGATGTAAAGAAACAAGTCAACTTTACTCGGACTCACACCTTTTTTTTTTAGGCACACTTGTTTTGACCGCACGCGTAACTCCCTACGGAGAGGTCGTTCAAACCATTTGACATTTGTCCTTTTTAGCTAAAATCCATTGAAAACGTGTAAATTTTCTTCACAAATTAAATTATTAAGAAATAAATTTTATTTATTTATCTAAGATTTACAATTCATATTTATGAAACTATAAAAAAAAAAGCACGTGAAAATATTCATTAGAGGAGAAAAAGTTAACTTAATTTATAATCCTTATCTACTCCAATATTATTTATATTGAAAAACTTATCTATGTATTCAAATATTTACGAAACAATACTTTAATTTTTGTTCCTTTCACATATTTCGTGTTATATTATGATGTTTGATTAGATATAAATTTAAATATTTATTTAATTATAATAATACAAAATATTTGGAAAGTCTTCGTCTAAAAGACAAGAATAACTATTCCCACTCCTCAATAATTTGGAATAAATTAAAATATTATTATGATTTCAAATTTCAGATGAAATAAAAAAAATATTGAGTAATTTTTTATATATCTAAATTTTGTTTGACGAATACAATTATTCTTTACTTGTGTGTATATATAAAATAATATAAAGTTAATAAAATAATCTAATATGCTCTATTAGTCAGAACACCACCTTATTATTTTTTTATAAAAACTTTATAATAAACTATTTATTTATGTCCTATTTAAATACATCATGCGTTTGACGCAAACCGCTAACCATACCCACCTTACCAAATTTGATAAAAAAAAAAAAAAAAAGATTCTTCTACTTTAAATTTGATCCAAGCAAATCCAAATTGGTTCATTATTTTTGTTGATAAAATTATAAATTGTTGATTGAATCAATTTTGGGTTTTCCCAATTTGTTTGGGATTTTTTTTTTTGTAAAATTCGATTTGGTGGTTGAAGGGTATGGGTTCATATTTTGATCGATGGGAGAAAGATCCGTTCTTCTCTGCTGCAGAAGAGGTTCAGGAATCTGCCGACAGGTAATTTTACATTTTTTTGGTATTTTTTGTAAATTTTTTTTAATTTTTTTGCTAATTTGTGTTGTTAGGGTTTTAAAATCAATAGTTTGTTTTGAAAGCTCAAATTATTTACTGGTATTGGGATGAAATGAGCTGTAGTAGAGTGGAATGGATATAGATGATGGGTAATTGGTTGATTTTAAAAAAAAAAAATTTGGGAGGTTTTGGATTAGTTTTGTTGTGAGTTAAATATTTTTTTTTGTTGATGATGGTGGTGGTGTTCGGGAGGGATTTGGTGCGCCTCGACTTATTCCACGTGATAATATGTAATTGTGTCAATCAAGGCTAGGACAGATGACAAGAATTAACTAGTGTTTTTGTTTGGGGGATCGAACCTGAGACCTCGTGGATAAGGATTTTGTGTGAATTTCTTTATGATAGTGGTGCAAAGTTTGAAGCTTTTGTTGGTTTTAGTTTGTGGGGTTTTGCTCTTTTTGTTGAAATGTTTGTTTAATTTGATTTTTCAAGGATGGAATCGACTTATAGAACATGGATTCATGCGTTGAAGGATACTTCTGGACGTTGGAATTCCGACGAGCTATGCAGAGACCTAAGGACTACCCTTGGCACTGCTAAATGGCAGGTACAACTCCCTCCCGAATACAACTCCCCCTGCCCCATAGAAGGAAAATAACAGATAAAGAGAAAGGACAGAAAAAAATGATTAATGGACAGGTGTACTCGCATATAGGGTGTTATTGTTGGATGTAATAAAAGTTGAATTTCTTAATGTTAATGCAGTTGGAGGAATTTGATCGGGCAGTTAGTTCGAGCTACAATAATACTTCAACTGATGATGCTAAAGAAAGGCATGGTGAATTTGTTATTGCCATGGATAATCAGGTTAAGAAAGTAGAGAAGAGTCTAAATGAATCAGCTTTTTCACAAGGTAATCAATGGGTGCGCTTGGACGAGAGGGAACTCGATGAACTAGCCGTGTTTCTCTCAGGACCGTCGACCTCTTCTTCATTTTCGGACAAATCCTCTGTAAAAGTTGACGAAGTTGAGCAGAAACCAGCTTTGTGGGAAGAGGACTGTAAGCAACGAATGCCAGAGTATTCAAAGAGTTCGTCTAACTTAGTGGATGGGAGTCAAGTTGACACCAAGGATGAGATGTATTCAGGGCACCGAAAGACAGCAAGTGCTTGTGGTGATATTGGTGCTTGGAAGATTGCAGTTGCTGATGACATTTGCGGCAAACAACCTGTACCACCCCCCCGCAAGATACCCAGTATTCAAGGCCTGTTGAATTGCGTGGAATCTGCCACTAAGTTGAAGTGGTCAAAGAATGGTTACAGGAAGCTGAGGTTCAATTCTGATGATCATCAAGAAGCTGATTGTACATTGCCACAGTCTCTGCCATTGACTAGGGTGTGTATTTGTTCTGAAGTTTCTGACATTGATAACTCCTCATTCCAATTTTATGCGACACACTTAAGACTCTTTTTTCAAGGTTTTTCAATTTTGTTGATATTACATTAATTAAGTCAAGTTTGGAAACAAAACTTGAACAATTAAAAACTAGATATGACACCATAATGAATATAGTCAAGCTATATAATATAACATTTCTAAAGAATCATGATCAAAATCATATAGTTTTACCTTTTGAGGTTGAATAAATTGGAAGAAAGGGATTTGATTATCAATTGTCCAAAAAATACTTGTATATTTTCTTTATCAATTTATAGATGTCCTTAATTCTTGTTGAATTTGATTTTATGATGTAGGGCATTAACACATGTTGCGAGAGGAGTAAAAGTTGCCTGGATTGTTGTGATGAAAGTTATCAGAAGCAACTCAATGGTTGGTATGGAGCAGTACAACGACAGCTGCAAAGGTCTCAGTATTATGTGAAATACAATCGACCTGTTCAAATGGTTTCTTCTGTGGTTCTAATTTTCTTTATTGGTGAGTGCTAACTCAAACTTGTTTATCCATAATAACCTTCGTTTGTCTTTCATTTGTAAAAAAATCTTATTTTTTCCTTGACCTTTCATAATTTTGAAAGAAAATTATAAAAGCTTATACCTTACTAAAGTAAGCAATAATAGCTTGGCAGAGTTCATTCTGTTGATTCTATATATAGTTTCACCGCTGTTGAGGTTTTCTCTTCCGTGAGACATATAATACAGTTGGTCGGCCACAGAAAAGTGTCATTCGCTTCAAATAACATATTGAAATGGATAACTGTTTGCAACAAAATTCTGGGCAGGTGATAACATAAGCTCGCTTGTGTTCTCTGATTGTTTCTTTATCTTTTTCTTGTTGACATAGAAGCTTGAGTGAAACCTTCCAGTAGATTTGATGTTTCCGTTCATTTCTTATGCTGTTGAAATGGACCAGATGTGTTTCTGCCCTTCCCTGAGCCAGCGCATAACCGGAGCTTAGTGCACTGGGCTACCCTTTTTAGTGACCATGTTCGTGATCTATGTTAAAGATTAACAATTAGCTAGTTGTTCATCCTCTATTTCCAATACTACTTGTCTATATAGGATTCTGATTTCTGACCGAAGATTGTATTTCATCTTGCCTTTCACTACAAATGGGATTTTTTTTGCAAGAGATAAAACATTTCATTGTAGCATCAAGAATTTTACTTTGTTTAATTGGAACCGACAAATTGATTTGTTTTTCCTTCTTGCTCTGCAGTTTTATTGGGGTTCCATATTTGAGTGACGAGCCTATATTCCTGCAAACGAAGAAAGCTTGCAGGGTTCGAAAGATCAACAAACAACTGCCTATCAATTGTACCGTATACAGGCAGGTGATTTTGTTGGAGTTATATGAAGTGAAATCTGGAACTGATTGCAGTTGCAGTAATACCTTAACCTCTATCATGCCAATTTAAGTGCCACTATTACTGTTGTATTATAAGATGAATCTTAAGGATTGCAGGTAAAATGTTGTTCAAAACCTGCATCCACAGAAATGAACCATTTCAGGTCTATTTGACCCGCGACATCATGTATAGTGTGCTATTATTCATTATCTGGATATCAGTCTAAGCTCCCGCGTCTTCTTCCATGTTTAGGCTTCTCTCCCCCATTCTACTGTCAATTGCAGTAACGGTTATGTATAACACGATTAGGTACACCAGTCGGTCTTATTTCTGTGTCCCTGGAATTCGATCCATTTAACGTTGGTGCAAGGCGAAATTCTAGGCCTTCTGGTCCTGTCTTTATACTTATACAAGCAGGGAAATGTTCATTTTTTTATGTTCTTGCAATTACCATTACAAAATCTTCTCCATTTGGTGTTTTTTTTTCACTTTTCTATAGTTTAAGACTTTATTACACCCAAAAATGCTTCAAGCAATTCTAATCAACTTACTCAAATTTCATCAGTTGTGACTAACAACATTGAAAGACAGCAAGATTGCAATATTTGAATTAAAAGTCGTGTTTATTTTACTACTTCAACGGCAAATTAAGACTAATGAAGCACAATTAAATCTTAAATTTTTAAAAATAATGATTGTTATGAGTATTTAGTATAATACCTATACTAATTGATATTTAGCATAAAGTCTCGGAAATTTTTTGGGGGTGTAAGCAAACAATGCTAAGAAGATTATTATTTTTTTGATACGTTAAAAGTGACAAGTAAAAATAAAAATATATTTTTGAAATAGTGGACAAATAAAAGTGAATGGAGGGATTATATGATTTCAACAATTTTAGCATTTAAATAAAATTGTCTGAAAAAACTAAAAACAAATTTAGCATTTACAAATTCTCTTTTCTTAAAAAGGTGTTCTTATGGTTAACGGAAAAGGGTCAAAAATACCCTTAAACTATTTGAAATAGCTCATATTTATCCTTAAACTATATTTCGGCTCAAAACTATCCTTTCCGTTAAACTATTGGATCAAAAGTACCCTTCTTATTAACGGGAGTTGTTAAATGCCATGTGGATGTCACATTGCATGCCAATACTAATTACTCTTTTTTCCACTGCCACATAGACTAAATCCCTATATCCTAATTACCAGAAAGATTATCAAATAAACAAATAATTTTTCCCTAAATTTAACATACCAGAATATTATAAACAAATCGCAAACCCTAACTAACATGCTTTGAAATCATAAGCATAATCAAATAAGTAAAAAGATTTACTAACCTACAACCACGAATATCCACTTCTTTCCGTTAAACTATTGGATCAAAAGTACCCTTCTTATTAACGGGAGTTGTTAAATGCCATGTGGATGTCACATTGCATGCCAATACTAATTACTCTTTTTTCCACTGCCACATAGACTAAATCCCTATATCCTAATTACCAGAAAGATTATCAAATAAACAAATAATTTTTCCCTAAATTTAACATACCAGAATATTATAAACAAATCGCAAACCCTAACTAACATGCTTTGAAATCATAAGCATAATCAAATAAGTAAAAAGATTTACTAACCTACAACCACGAATATCCACTTTGAAATCCAGCCACGAAGAAAATTGTGAAACCCTAGCCACGAAATGAGGGAAAAGGGGTGAAATCGTTTCTGAAAAATAATGAAATAAAGGGAAAAAAAAGAGTAATTAGGATTTAGTGATTTAGTTTATGTGGCAGTGGAAAAAAGAGTAATTAGTATTGGCATCCTATATCCTAATTACCAGAAAGATTATCAAATAAACAAATAATTTTTCCCTAAATTTAACATACCAGAATATTATAAACAAATCGCAAACCCTAACTAACATGCTTTGAAATCATAAGCATAATCAAATAAGTAAAAAGATTTACTAACCTACAACCACGAATATCCACTTTGAAATCCAGCCACGAAGAAAATTGTGAAACCCTAGCCACGAAATGAGGGAAAAGGGGTGAAATCGTTTCTGAAAAATAATGAAATAAAGGGAAAAAAAAGAGTAATTAGGATTTAGTGATTTAGTTTATGTGGCAGTGGAAAAAAGAGTAATTAGTATTGGCATGCATATTAGTATTGGCAGGCAATGTGGCATCCACATGACATTTAACAACTTCCGTTAATAAGAAGGGTACTTTTAACCCAATAGTTTAACGGAAAGGGTAGTTTTGAGCCGAAATATAGTTTAAGGATAAATATGAGCTATTTCAATAAAGGGAAAAAAAAGAGTAATTAGGATTTAGTGATTTAGTTTATGTGGCAGTGGAAAAAAGAGTAATTAGTATTGGCATGCATATTAGTATTGGCAGGCAATGTGGCATCCACATGACATTTAACAACTTCCGTTAATAAGAAGGGTACTTTTAACCCAATAGTTTAACGGAAAGGGTAGTTTTGAGCCGAAATATAGTTTAAGGGTAAATATTAGCTATTTCGGATAGTTTAAGGGTATTTTTGACCCTTTTCCGTATGGTTAGTCAAATCACTATTTTAGAGTTTTTGGATAAGAATTCAATAATCCAAATTGACCCCTCTTATTTCAATATATTACACAAACCTCCCTACATTTCTTCCATCAGATCAAATACAGCGCCGCAAAATTCAGTTCAAAGGGTTGCAGGCCAGCAAGCAGCTCACCAGTTCTTTCATGGCTTCCCTTTTTCAGAAATTTCAAGAGGTATACTTTGTTTCTCACATTGCTCAACAGAAACTTCTTTCCTAAATTTGATGTACTGTTCAAAGGTGTAATCTTGAAACTTGGACATGTAATTTTAATGGGCTCAATAGGTTCTTATAATAAAAATTCCATTTTTATTCATATGGGGTTGTGGGGTTCTTCCTTACTCAAAAAAAATAATCACAACTTTATTGTTGGAGAGTCAAAAAGTTTTATCTTTTATTACTTTTAACTATAGAAATTGTGAATTTATGATGTATAATACTCCCTTTGTTTCAATTTGTTTGTGTGATTTTGAATCTTGGTACGAAGATTAAGAAAGTAAAAGAATGAGTTTTGAATCTTGTGGTGTAAACTTTTGAATTTGTGATCTATAATACTCTTTCTGTTTTAGTTTATTTATCTGGTTTTTGACTTACATAGAGTTTAAGAAAGTAAATACTTAGACTTTTGAATCTTGTGGTGTTAAACTAAAGATATGTAAATGTACCAAAATATGGTTTAATTTTGTGGTCTTAAACATGCGCGTCCAAAGTTAAAATTGCAAAGTTGCCAAAAAATGGAAGAGATTTTTTTTGAAATGGACTAAAAAGGAAAGTAAGACAGAGAAATTGAAACGAAGGGAGTAATACTTTTTTATGGTATTTGTGATTAAAAAATATGGTATGTACTTGTTGTATTGTGTTGAATATTGGTGTATTTAATCTCCTGAAGTTGAAGTATTTTGCTTTCTGAAATGATTTTTAGGCAGTTAAAGTTCTTGCTAAAAGTCCCACATTTGCTAAAGATCCAAGGAGTCTTCAGTTTGAAGCTGATGTAAACCGCCTCTTTCTTTACACTAGGTAAGGATCATTTTCAACACTTAAAGGAAAAGTAATGTTGTTGTCTATGATGCTGGTGTTTCCTGTAAATAGATTGGTGAGACAACTACAACTTAATTGCGTTTTATATATAAATAAGTCAATCAACTCTGGGTTTTATCTTTGCTCTTTGAAATTTACTCCAAGAACATAGCTTTATCATTGATGCTTGTGCCAAGAATTGGCAGAGCCAAGTTGTTTGGCTACATCATTTGTACTTTTCCTCGTTAAGCCACTTTTAGAATGAAAAGATTGTCAGTTTGATTCAGCTTTCTGTATGAGTAATTTGATCAACCAAGATGGGCTCCTTCATGTAAATACAATTCTACAGGCTATTGAGTTTTTCATTTAATATATAAATATGCAACCTTATAAGATTTTTTTTAACAAGTGAAAGATAAAGGGCAGGGGTTACATAAATAGGTTTCCATTGTATTGTAAATAGATAAAGTTATGAAAGGACAGAGGTTTTATAAGGATATTCTACATTTTTTCTGGTTAGGTCATATTTTGTTTGATGATGGAAGTTTATATTGTTTTGAGTTGTTTGAGTTGAGTAAGGTCTTTTCTCCGTGCTGACAAACATGTACAGGACTAGTTGAAGTACTGATGAATGTTTTGCTTCTTTCAATTCTTTCAAGAGCTAGGATTTTACTTGAGTCATCACCCAACAATCCTTATTCTACATTTTCTTTTTTGTTTCTTCTTAAGAGAACTGTTGCTTTAAGTCTTTAACACTAGTTGCAATATATATCAATCCAGAGGGGGAAGGGGTTGCAATAAATTATAGTCCTCTATGGATCTTGCCTGCAACTAATTTCTTTTCTGATGAATTGCTTTTATGAAACCTATGATGGTGAAATTGTATGTCCTATATGCTTTAAGTTTCACAAGTTACAGTTTTAACTTTGCATGATTAATTTCACCTTTCAGTTACAATCGTTTGGGGAAGGATGCCGTTGAAACTGATGCAGAGGAGATCATTGACATGGCTGGCAAGGCCTCCCTAGCTGATCAACAGAAGCAGGTCCAAGAAAATGTGCATTCCCAGATTACAAGCTTTTGCAAATATATGGATCACATATTACAACCTGATCTTACGGTCAAGGACAAGCCGGGAACACCATCTTCCGAAAATAATTCTTCTCCTCGTCGCAGTGGGCTCAGTTTTGCTATTGGTAGGACTGCTCCATTAAAGGACCACAGCGGTAAGATCTTAAGCTGAATTTCCATAGCACCTTTTAAGTTTGTTGCTTTTCTCAAATTTGTTAGAACGGGTGCCCAACTTTAGCATACACGTAGGTGATCCCTTGCTATCCTGCTTTTGCTATGTTATGTCAGATTAGGAAGACAAATTTCAACTCCTAGCCATAAAAAACAAAAAACGAACTCAATGTAATTCTAATTAGACTAGTTCGTGGAATGTAATGCCTGAAATTAGATGTGTAGATTCATTGTGATCATTTGCAAATTGATTAGGTGGATGGAATTTAATCCTCAGCTCAAGCCTCTTAGCTTACTAGATTCACCAAACAGAGCTGTGTGTATGTCAATTGCTAAAATTTAAAGAAATTTTCCCTTTTTACCTCGGTTAAGCTTCTGATTTATATGACTCGGGTCTTTTAAAGGCCTGTTCCATGATTTGGTTCTCCTAGTTTATTGCTGTATGAGACAGCTACAACCTTAGCATTGTGAGTATACTCCGGATTTTTCTTTGCTAGGGATTCTTGATTCAAGCCTTTGATCATCCTTGTACAATTAAACCTCTCTATCACAACCATCCTCTATAACTACATTTCGAGTTTTCTTGGGAACGATTGTTCATGTTATATTTTTTCTCTATAGCATTGTCCGACCTATAACAACAGAGGCTATCATTATACCGATACACTCTTTGTAAAATTACTTCAAAAATAACAATCCTTACTCAAATGTTGATTGACTTTGCTTTTCACTTATGATGCTATATCTAAGTGATGGAAGGGAATCCTTAATGAAAGTTTAGATGAAATTTATTTTCCTTGGTAAGCGACCTGGTGATCTTGACTTGCTTATTAAATTTATTCTCTGTTCTTGCTGTAATTAGACCATGACTCCTCTAAACAAAAAGTTTCATTGGCTTATTAATAGTTTTTTTAAATAATAAATTACTTATAGTTGAATGCAATATATGTTTGAAGAAAGTTGAGTATAATTGTTATTTGCTCTGGTGATGGATTCTTAAATCTTGTCCTTTATCCTATCCAAAATTTTAGAGAGTAAAAGAATCTTTAGTTATTAACAATTTCCTCATAAAGGACCCTAGATTATTTATCAAGAAAAAAGTAGAATCCCTAGATTAATACAAGTCCTTTCAGAATAACAACAATAGTAGTAGCTAGTGACAGTAACACCATATTATCCTGGTAACTTGCTTATGTTCATTTGTTACTAGATACATCTTGTACTAAATATTTAATTTCTTTTCACTTTTCAATTCTTTTCCTTTTTGACTCTGGTAGTCTAACAAGCATTATACTCATCACATGTGATTACTATAAAATTCAAATATAACAAGTAGAGTAATTGATTTTGCTTTCATAACCATTTTGGATTTGATCATACTTCCATTTTTGTTGTTATTGTTTGGTTGTTAAGTATTGGGCTTACGGTAAGTAGAAATAAAACAAATAATGCTAATGATGCTTTCTTTAGGACTTTCTGGAAATTAGTAACTTAATTTTGTATCTAGACATTTTGGTCGTTCATAAAAGTCCATATCTTGGAAATGTGGATCCATAGGTATTTGTTGGACAGTTCCCATAAGTTGTGTACAATAAACTCTTGAAAAGTGGGATATGACATAAGATCATAGTTCCTATATCTTTTTGGTGTTCTCACATGTATTATATTCAAGCTTTCCAGTTGTCTCGGACAAAAGTTTTTCTTTTTCTCTGCAAGTGTGGATTAGTTGAATTAGCTGCATTACGCCCTGGATTTTGATTACTGTTCTGCTTTCAGCACAGCTATACCTGAAAGCAAGCCATTGAAGCGCACAGAGGTTTCACAGAGTTTAAAGGATCTTATGGGCTATACTCTCGAGGTCAAACCTTCTCAAATTCCACATGAGGATGCTGGGCAAGGTTTATTCATACATGGTGAAGCTGATGTTGGTACTGTGTTAGCATTCTATCCTGGTGTAATATACTCTCCTGCATACTACCGCTATATTCCTGGATATCCAAGAGTTGACGCCCAAAATTCGTATTTGATCACACGGTATGATGGAACTGTGATAAATGCACAACCATGGGGTGCTGGTGGTGAATCTCGTGAAATATGGGATGGGTCGTCTCTTCCTGAACCTAAGCACTTCATGCAAGCTGATGGAAAGGGTTCTGAGCGAATATGGAAAATGCTCAGCAAGCCATTGGATGGAATACGTCTAGGAGGCAACCATGAAGTGCTGGAAAGGAGAAACCCTCTGGCCTTTGCTCACTTTGCCAACCACCCAGCAAAAGACATGGTACCAAATGTAATGGTATGCCCTTATGACTTTCCTCTCCCAGAGAAGCACATGAGAGTCTATATACCAAATATTTCATTTGGAAATGGTGAAGAAGCAAACATGAGGAGGTTTGGCACCTTTTGGTTCAAATCTTGGAAGTCCGGCAAGAATGGATTAGATGTCCCTGTTCTAAAGACGCTCGTTCTTGTGGCAACTCGAGCAATTAGTAATGAAGAAATTCTCCTGAACTACAGATTGAGCAACTCAAAGCAAAGACCACCATGGTACACTTCAGTGGATGAGGAAGAAGATCGAAGGAGGTGGAGCTAAGATGATAATCAATGGTGCATGTTGAAGTGTACTAACCATGAAAACAAGTGCATTTCTCTATACGACGCCAGGAGAACAGTGAGAACATTTATTTTGGTGACTATAATCTGGTTCACTTTTGGTTTTACATCTTTTTGAATAGTTTGCTTGTAGCAATTATGGCTAGTGGCCAAGTCAACCTGTTAAGAACATGATTTGCTGAGCTGGACAACAGAGCTACTATGCTTTGAACTAACCGCGAATTATTCTTACATGAGTTGCATAATAAGCGGAAAAGGAATCCATCCTTGTTATAGAAAATATTAAATGTTATTCTGATTGCTTATGAAATATGAGAGCCTTCATTTTCTCATTTGATTCTTGGATGATTACTCCAGCTTCCTGTGTTTTATGTATGTTTCTTTATAAATGATAGTACTTCACTAATCTACTTTACACCCCACAGATTTGTAAGCAATGTTGATTTAATGCAGTCATCAAAGTTTTGATGTACACTGAGACGTTTGTTTTGTCTTTTAATGTATTCTTCCCCTCCTTCTATGATTGATAAAACACTGAGCTGGTATGCATATAGAAAAACATGCATGATTAGTCATAACCACCATAGTAATGAACTCTTGTTTGATGAATGCCGATGCATGCTCATACGTGACGATCCATTTCAATGCATAAATTGAATGATATTTGTATTCAAGTATTGCACAAACAAAAGCAGAAGGTGTAACATAACTTAGATGTTACTATTTATTAGCAACTAGAAGTTTGGGATTGAGACGTAGTAGTTGTTGTATTAGGAAGTAAAGAAGAGATATGCTAGAACAGGAAGCTTGCCCTCTCCAATAATTACACTGATCATGCCCTGCAAGCTGTGAACAATTAGCAGGCTACTTGAGATTAGATGTTGCTTTGCCTATGTTTATGTAGTAAGTGCTCATAGACAAATGTAACGTCGTTTTTCTGCATTTTTTAGTTGTGTCTGAAAGAGAGTGCAGGGGAGAATTGTGATTACAAATGAGCAAGAAGGTTGTCAGTATTTTGGCGTGGCCTACATTTTGCTAGCAATGGTATTGCTTTGGGCATAGTGAGTCCAGGTCCTCCAGTCATGTCAACCAGCTCTTCACTTACTCTCTCCCATTCAAAGCACTGAATAAGTGATCCTAATGCCAAACCAGCCACATGCATTGCCAAATTCTCACCTGGACATCCTCTCCTGCCATATCCAAATGGCATTAGCCTGAACCCGTCTCGTTGACCTTTGAAATCGATAAACCTTTCAGGCTTGAACTCATTTGGCTTGTCCCACAATTTAGCATCATTTTGTATTGCCCACAAATTCACTAGCAACATTGTCCCACGGGGTACATGAAAACTTCCAACGATACACTCATCCGAGGACTCGTGTGGCACAAGTAATGGAGCAGCTGGGCACAATCGGAGAGTTTCGTTTATGATTCCATGGAGATAAGGGAGTTGAGCAAGGTCCGATTCATCAAGTAATCTTGATGCCTCTCCAAGGTGAGTGTCTATTTCATTTTGAACTTTCTTTAGTGCCTCAGGATTGTTCAGAAGAAATGATAATGCCCATTCCATTGTGCTAGCTGTAGTATCAGTCCCTGCTGTTAACATGACTATTCCCATGCCCTTTATCACTTCATCTGTGTAATAATCAGGCTCTGAATCTTGGAGGGATAAGAGAACATCAATCATGGTATTGTTCTTTTGCTCTAAAGAAGATCCCTTTCGACGGTTCTTGTGCTCTTCAATCAATTCTTGCATGAATTTATCCCTCTTCTCCTGCAGTAACTTAACCTTATCCTCAAGTTTGTTTACTCCTATCCATTTAAGTAGTGGCACAAAATCTCCTATATTTGTTGCACCACTCACTTGGAAAGTTTCTATAACAATCTCTTTAAACCTCCTAGATTCCTCCAATTTCCCAGCAGAATCACCATAGTATCTCTTCCCAGCAATCATCATCATCAAGATATTCAGTGTCATCTCAAAGAAAGCCGCCTTCATATCCACCACAGTTGTGTTAGTATCTCCACCACTGGTTTCCCCCCTTAGAAGTCGTTGCAGCAGAGCCCGAACCTCATCTCTACGGATATCAGCAAACATTTGAACTCTCTGAGTGGACAAGATTTCATGAGTAGCAATCCTTCTTAGGTTGCGCCAATGTTGGCCATAGGATGCCCAAACAAGGCTGGTATAGTTGTAACCAAGATGTTTTCCAGCAAGCAGCCTCACACGATTGGCAAAAACAATGTCGTTTT
Organism: Solanum tuberosum; assembly: GCF_000226075.1. Classification (NCBI taxonomy): domain Eukaryota; kingdom Viridiplantae; phylum Streptophyta; class Magnoliopsida; order Solanales; family Solanaceae; genus Solanum; species Solanum tuberosum. The sequence continues at coordinate 2,385,036 of NW_006238962.1, read as the reverse complement.
TGGTGAAACATTCCTCTGCAAGAGAAGGGGAGGAGACAACCAAGACTGGACGCGATCCAAATCGAAGGTAAAGCAAAGGACCATGTTTTTCTGAGATGTTGGCTAATGTTTTATGAAGTGGTTTTTTCTTGAGTAGATATAGATGGCCTATAATGGGCAAAGAGATAAAGGGACTTGGTGGGAGATTTTGGAATTTTCCAAGGAAATGGTTCTTTAGTAAGTATAGGAAAGTGAAGATGAGTATGTAATATGAAATTTCCATGGTTGATGCAAAAACAAGCAAAGAAGACTTCTTGACAACTTTGCTCACTTGATCATTATTTATACTATTGTTGTCTAGGTATCATTTGTGGATGGCAAGGTGCCAAGCATGCTAGTATTGTTAAACTAGGGTGAATAGCATGTCCCCACCAACATAGGTAGTGGTGCAGCAATGGAACTGCTCCATTCTTAATCAGAAGTCTCGAGTTCAACCTCTAGATATGGAGCAGAATGAGCCTTGCAATATGTGATCCGAATTTAGTTGAAGCTCCGACACCGGACATGGGAAATAAAAAAAATAAAAATAAAGAATAGTGTGGGCCCAATATTATGAAAATTCAAACTATTAATAAATATCTTTATCAAAATAACAAATGTTAAGAGTAAAAATATGTTGGTCTATTTTTGTTTCAAATATATGCAATGGAAAGTTTATTATGTTTTAATTATATTTTAAACTTTCAATTATCTAGGAGTAAAGTAGAGCATGACATCATTATTAATAGATTAAAGGTCTATTAAAATTGAACACATGTTTACCTGTGAAATTGAATTTTTAATGAAGAGGAAAGAATGGACATTTTTGGGAATTGTTGATAAGGTTCAAATAACAAAGCAAAAAAAAAGAGTTTTTTAAAACAAGTTGATCTTGCAAAATGTTTTAAGATCATATCTTTTAATTTAATATATAGAAAAACAATAATAAAGTACGACAATAACTTGCGTTCACGCATTTGAAATTGACATATTAAAATCATATCTTTTAATATATAGAAAAACAATTTTGCGTTCACGTATTTGAATTCTTTAAGAAAGAGCTCGATTATTAATTAAACCATAAGTGAATTCATGGACTTTGTTGAATTATTTTTTTTGACCAAGTGTATGAGCCATGAATTGTCCTGGAATTTCTAAAATGTCCCAAGAAAAAAAATTCTGACAAAATAATTTCCTCAACACAGCTTAACTCTGTCAAGTCTGTACGAATAGTAAATAAGTATATATCTTCTTAAGACTATTTGGATGTACAATTCAATTTCGATAGTAATATTCTATTTCAGTTGCACAAGGTCAAGGCTTCAAATTAAAGGAATGATAAACTTTCTAACTTTATGAATTGGGCTTCTGCACATTGGGCACAACCTATTATCAACATCCATGATCCTGCAGGAAACTACTCTCATGAGAATCTTCATAACTATATTGAGAGATTGAGATCTATATTGCTCGGACTTTTCAAAAATGCTCATCGTTGAGCCCGGATCCTCTAAAATACCCTCTTTTGGAGGATTCAACTAAGTTGTTCAGATCCTTCATTTTTGGTGTTGCACCCGTATAGTCACGACGTAGGTGTGGCTGTGAGATCCGTACCCAATCGGGTCAATCGGTTTTGAGTACTTTGACCAAATTCGAGGGAGAAATTCTGAACAGATGCAATGATTAATTTAATCAAAACAAAAACTGAGGTGAAATTGAAGAAAATGAAACACATTGTATTTATATAAAAAATTTCTCAAGTTTTCCACGTAATATCTCATACATTTAAGCTATATAACTCTATTTTTAAATATTTGAATTATTTTTAGCACCTGCATCCACACGGATCCGTATCCTCGAATCTTAAAATTTAGATCATAGAGGATCCAACCTCTAGATCCGCCACCTGTATCGGACACTTGCACCTGAGTTCAAGCAACTTAGGGATCCAACACAGGCATGACACAATTTTTGGAGAATCCGAGCAACATAGATTGAGACTGTGTGAAAAGTCAAAAACATAATTTACCTTTGGGCACATACTTGGCAAGTTGCACAATGACCACAAGGAACAAAGAAACAGTTTCTTGAATTGTCATAGCAGATAACACATATTCTTTCATCATATAAATCCTCTGAAGAACTTGATCTGCCACAATTTGCCTCTTCTTCATATGTTCCATAAATTGATTTTACTTCCTGATGCTGCGAAATTGGATCGCTCTCGGTTACTGCATAACTTTCATCATGACAAGCCCCCAAAGATTTCAGTATAGAGCAAGTGATTATAACTGCTAGTCCTGTTGCAACATTAGTTAAAGCCAACATTTTTACTACTAATACAATTCTTGATCTATTATGTAACTTTCAATTGCTTGAGAGATTACCTAAAACTCCAAGAAAAGTGACGAAACGAGCAATGAAAGATATCTCAACATACGTTTCCAGACAGGTCTTGCTGCAGCAGTTGACACATTATTGATTCATTATGTCTCACATTCTTGATGTTTATAAAGAAAAGGTTTGGACTTACAGTATCAGGTGTTGCCAGAATGACGTATTGAGGAGACAGGTATGACAAATTGAGACACATGCTCTTTGCTTTCGTTATATCGTACATTGTTGATGAAATGTACACATTCATGAGAAGTATGACACCTTTGGGGCTTGATCAATTTATGATGCCAATGTTGTACCTGTCATTTTCTTCAATTCTGTATGCTGCTTCGATACCTTTAACCGATGTGGAATTAGTTCAAGATTGTAACGAATTCTATTACAATCAACTTAGAAACAAAAGAAAACAAGAAGAGTGTTAACTCTAGTCAAGAGTTTGTAAGTTGCACGCCTTATTTTCTTGTTTGTTACTCCGTCAGTTTCAATTCATATGACACTCTTTCCTTTTTGGGACGTTCCAAAAATATTTGACCATTCTACTTATGTACAACTTTCAAATACTGAAATTCATTCATCTTACTAACTCTGATTTGATATTTGCTCTCTTTACAACCACTACTCTAATGAAGTATTCTCTTCCGTCAATCTAAGTATATTATATAAGTTGTATTAACATTCTAAACTCACGGACAAATCAAACACCATCACATAGTTAAACAGTTACAGAAAGCGTATGAAACTTCAGGCTGTTACCATCTGCAGTTCCATTTGGTTTCCACACTCAATTCAGGCTTCTCTGAGAACCCGTTAAGGAGAACTCCTTTCTTGCCATCATCTCTTACTTCAACTTGCTTCACAAACGGAGAACTCATCCAGTCATCCTGAGTAATCGCGATGAGCTAGGTCCAAGAACCATGTGTCAATCGCCATAGAGGCTAAAGCTCATACCTTATGCTAAGCAACACTAAAAAATGGATATTACATGCCACATATCCATATAGGTAGCAAAACGAGCACACGAGTCAATTTGTCTTGCCCTGTCCATCAATGATAGCAATAACAATAACGATTCATGATAAGAGGTTTATTAACAATAATAGTGACTCAAATTCAGGTTCTTGGAAACGAACAAGTGCATTCAATTGGCTCGACTCACTTGTCCTTTTAAGTTTAGGAATTTGACTTCCCATATACTCAAGTGATATCAAATATGAAGAATCAAAATTCCTTATATCCCGACAATGCTGAATCTTCAAGACCTTCAGGGATTGAAATTTACGGAGAAATCCGTCAGATGTCCTCACACTTGATAGCTCTAAAGATTTCAGGTTCTGATATTCATCAATATCCAATATTTTCGATCCACAACCACAATAAGACAAGTGTTCAAGAGTTGGTAGTTGGATTTTAGCATGTTTGTTTCCATTAGCTGTTATGGAAATTGACTTGATCTTTTGAAGTTTCAAAAGCTCAATATTTTTCAACCCCCAACAATGCTTAAGGACGAAAGAGACCGTCAAGGACAACTATTAAATAGAGTTTGAAGCATGTTATCATCTAATTTTAGATAAGACGGAGAAAGCTTTCTCAAAGAATGAGAATACGCGGCACCACTAGATAATAATGAAACATGGCTAAGATCACAACCACATAAAACTCATTTATTGTAACGATCAATTTGGTGTGATCGCGTCATTACCTTATTATTTTTTTCTTTTTTGTCTCTATTATTTAATACTACTAACTATATTTCATTTTTTATTCTATCTTTTCATAATAGCTATATCTCGTACTCTACTTTTCTTGTAGATTTATCACTCAATTACAGAGGTGTAACATTATGTAAGGACAGAAAGTGGCCCAACTGAACAAAAAGCCCACCTCTCTCTCTCCATTGATTTCCCAAAGAGGGAATGTAATGGAGGGAAATTCAAATCTCACTTTTCAAAATTCAATCTGAAAAAACAATTAGCCAAAAATTTGCCCCAACAAGACAACTCCTTATGGCGCCATATATATATACATGCGTACACACAGAGGAAAAGGGAGCAGCAAGCGATGGCAGACCAAGAAAATTTTGTAAGAGTAACTCGATTGGCCAAGAAAAGGGCAGCAGAAGCAATGGTTCAGCACTTGCAACAACCCAACAAGAAGAGAGTTGTGTTGAGTGAGATTCAAGATTTGTCTAATGTGGGTATCAATCAGATTGAGAACAAGGTGTTTGTTTCTGAGCCTCTGAGACCCAAATGTAAGCAGATTACTAGGAGGAAGGTGAAAAGCTCTGATGACCCTCAGATGTGTAGTGCTTATGTTTCTGATATATATGATTATCTTCATCAAATGGAGGTTAGTGCATTTTTATTTACTCTTTTCCATAAATTTTGAATTTAACTATTGTTATATATAGTTTATTTATTTGGGTGTTACCTAATAGAGCTTGATTTGGTTTCTTATGGATGATTTTGGAAATGGGTACTCTAAAGATTGGATTTTTGGCAAATGGGTTGTGGTTTATGTGATTGAATTAGCAAATCTTGATTTACAGCTATTTGAAGTTGTTTGTGTTTGTGTGAAGTACTTTAACAAGTTATTAATATTGGGGCTTTTGAGTTTTTGACTTACTCTGCGGTTTATCGAATCAGATTCAGAAACAGAGAAGACCATTGCCTGATTACCTTGAGAAGGTTCAGAAGGATGTGGGTGCAAACATGAGAGGGGTTTTGGTCGACTGGCTAGTCGAAGTTACAGATGAATACAAGCTTCTTTCGGACACATTGTATCTTACTGTTTCCTACATTGACAGATTCTTATCAGTGAATGTCATCCCTAGAAAGAAACTTCAGCTTTTGGGTGTTTCTGCTATGCTCATTGCTGCGTAAGTACCGGAGCCAAGAACTGGTTTTATTCCCCCACCTCCCTGGCGATGTGTTTTTTGCTTGTGAATCTTATATAATCTGTTGATAATGATCAGGAAGTACGAGGAGATTAGTCCTCCAGATGTTGGGGAGTTTTGTTATATTACAGACAATACATATTCAAAGAAAGAGATGGTAAAGATGGAGGCTGATGTGCTAAAATGCCTCAAATTTGAAATGGGAAATCCCACAACCAAAACTTTTCTTAGGTAGCTAACTGTTTTGCGAATAACTAGACGTGCATTTGTAATGATCATAGTTTCTCGACTAATATGACTTTATTTTCTTTGGTATGCAGACAATTTACAGTAGTTGCTCAAGAAGATAACAAAGTAAGTGCACAAATATGACATGAACATTATGATTTTCAATTCAATTGTATTTGTGTTAAATGTTTGCTAATTTTGTTTTTTCCCTTCTTTTTTACAGAAAAACCATTTGCAGTTAGAGTTTCTCGGCTACTACCTAGCAGAGTTAAGTTTATTGGATTACAACTGTGTGAAGTTCTTGCCTTCTTTGGTAGCTGCTGCTGTGATATTCCTTTCAAGGTTCACATTACAGCCAAAGTCACATCCTTGGGTACGGATGTTAATTTGATTCAAACTTCACTTATGTTTAGTTTCTTGATATGTTGAAGTGCTGAATTAACTCTGTTTCATATTACAGTGTCTGTCCCTTCAACGTTGCTCGGGATATAGACCAGTGGATCTAAAGGAATGTGTTCTTATCATACACGACTTGCAATTGAGTAGAAGAGGAAGTGCTTTGGCAGCTGTAAGGGACAAATACAAGCTGCATAAGGTATTATTCCGCGTGTGTTTGATAATTGGTGATTTTGTTGTAAATACCGTCATAGTTCAGTAGTCTGATGTGAACTGTATGATTTTCCTGTAACAGTTCAAATGTGTTTCAACATTGTCTTCTCCTCTGGAAATAACGGATTCATTCTTCGAAGATACAAGACTGACTACTTAGCCATATGCTTGTGAATTGGAATAGGACTGCATTCTTGGATTTTTGTTTTTGGTTAACAGTATATTTTATTAACGACCAAAATATGTACATTTACAAGCACTGAAGCAGTCGTACAGGGGATCTTGAATACCTCTCTCTTCTTCTGCAGTCTTTCGAGTAATCTTGACAATATCTTCTTCTCGAAAAGCTGCAATACAACTCAAATCTTCAGATTTTTCATCCTAATTCTAGTGTCGTTATAACTAACAAAAAAATACTATTAGATTTTGATTTATTGGTATCATTATGTCACTCAAATACCTTTGGCGTAACACCCTATATGAGATAAATACTTGTCAAATCCAAAATACAAAGGATGATCTTGCTTCTTCATGAACCATGATCATAGTCACAACATCCTATTAAGATGTGCTCTTCATATTCAAAAATGAAGAGGACAAACGTTTTGCTAAATTGGAACTCGAAAAATACAAATAAACTAGAAGAATATAGATGAAATTGTGCAATAAAGCAATAACTTCTATTCCTTTCATTTCAAATTTGTCTTACTTTCCTTTTTAGTCTGTTTTAGAAAAACATATCTATTTTCTTTTTTGACATCTTTTTAATTCTAACTTTACATATTATATGTTTAAGACTATAATATTAAAAGGTATTTCTGAACATTCTACAAATCTTTAGTCAACTCAATAAGGAGTTTGATGAAGATGGAAACATATTGAATTTTTGAGTGAAGGAAAAAAAAATCAATTTTGGATGAAAAATAATGTCTAGAAATCATGGTGTAGAGAGAAGCGCACTTGCTTAAACTTCGTGTGAAATCAAAATCAAACAAACAAATTGAAATACATGAAACAATATAGGATTTTATTTAGGGAAAGGGTCAAAAATACCCCTTTACTTTTGTTTATTAGTTAGATTTATCCTTCGTTATAATATTAAGTCAAATATATCCTCACCACTATGAAAGTATTTAAATATGCTTCTATTTTGGACGGAATTCCCAAAAAGACTCCCCGTGAGCCCTTACTTTTTCAAAGGATTGGCAAGACATGAGAGACTCAACTCATGCATCGATTTATCGAAATAACTCTTTGCTCTCCCACTTCCTTCTATTCAAAAGGCAAGCAACCCCTAAACAAAAAGACCAAACAAACAAAAATCAATTTCATAAATGAAAATAGAAGGGTATTTTTGACATGTTTCCTTTTTATTCCAGGAAAAAAGGACAAATATATCTCCAAATTATCGTAAATGATATGCAGATACCCTCCGTCATACTTTTGGGACATTGGTGCCCCTGCCGTTCAAAAAATAAGGCATATATACCCTTTATACTAACGGACATGCACGTGTCATAATCTTATCCACCGACCCGATATTTATTAAATATCAGATGACGGATAGAATTGCACCACGTGTCCCTGTTTAGCTTCCGTTAGAGTGGAGAGCATATATGCTTTAGTTTTTGAACGGCAAAAACATCAATGTCCCAAAAGTATAACCAATGGTATCTACATACCATTTACATCAATTCGATGGTATATTGGTCCTTTTTTCCTTTTATTCAATTATGGGGTGTGATTTTCCATTTGGACCAAAAAGTGTAGTCCTCGTACCAAAAAAAGAGAGGGAAACTCAAAAATGGAGGGAGCAATAGTATATTTTTTTTAAGATTTCAAAACAAATAAAATGCTGAGACCGTTTTCTACCATTGGCCATCACTGTTCCCTATTTCTGGGTTCAACACACATAAGGGCTGTGAAAGCTAACAATGGTGAAGGCGGGAAGCAAAAGAGGTGCAGCAGCCAAAGAAGAACCCAATGACGGAGCAGTGTATGAGAAGCAAAGAGCCGATAGAATCAAAGAGAACAAAGAGAGACTGCACAAACTTGGCATTCTGGAGCTCACAAGGAACCTAAATCCCACTTCCAAGAAACTCACCACTCCTCGAATCAGCCGCCCGGCGGTGTTAACTGACGACCCACCTCGCCGCTCTTTTAGGTATTGAGTCTCATCCTTCCTTAACTAGAGTTTTTGGGTTCGAGTTTAAAAATGAAATAAATTTTGCTAGCTCTATAATCGGCCTTGGGTGTCCCAAAATCAAATTAGTTGAGAGATTTAATGAAATATCGAACACCGGATGAAAAAAAATTGGGGCTCCAAAGGCCTGATTTAGTGGCTTGACCCTGGTTTTGATTTTCCAAAAAAGTAGGAGAAAAGGATGTGTTGGGTTGGTTCTTATTGCTGTCTTTAATGGATATAAAATGTTCTCTATATGCTGAAATATGTTTAGTCATAGATATTTTGGTGATTGATTGAGAATAAATGTTAATAATAAGCATGAGCAGGGATGGTGTTGGTGGCAGTTTTGAGTATCAAAGGTTGGCCATATTCTTTTTGTGAAGGGTGGAAAAAGATTCTGATGCTTGTGAAGAAAATGCCTACTTTTGGCTGTGAAATATTTTTCCAAGGAAAATATTTCCAACCAACTAACCAGTAATAGTTTTGCGATTGAGGCCTGATTAAGATGTGATAAGGGTATACACTTCTAAGCATATCGAAATAAGATAGATATATACGACTAGTCGAGAGAAAGGAAAAGAAAGATTGCTTGTGCTCAGTTTGTGTATGGTTTTTTTCTTTTTCGGATGGTCACCTTTTTCATGGAATGTCTCGGAGATGGTCTTTCATTCTAGTAAAACCTTTCTTGGTTTTGGTTTTTTCTAATCGTGAAAGATGTTCTTTATAAAATGATGGTTACATGTTTTTAGGTTGAAGGTTAAGCCTCCAGTTAGTTACAAAGAAAAGAGGATTCCCAAGATGGATAAGGTATCAACAGAGGATGTGGAGATTAACATAGGAGAAGGTGAAAACCCTGAATTCTACACAGAGGAACATGAAAAGCTTTTAGGTGATTGCCAGAATGCTTGGACTCTCTATGTTGATGGTTATGATGAAGATGGCCAGCGTGTATATGATCCTGATAATGGCAAGTCATGCCATCAGTGCAGGTCTAAACATTTGTTCTCACTGTCTGTTTTATGTTGTTCTATTGCTTAGTTATCATCTAGTCATATCTGTTCCCTGCGCACAGTTTCTTAGAATATGCATCACTAATTTAGGCCTCCTTTCATGGGATGATGAAAACGACCAAGTCTATGTTGTCTGATCAAAATATTTCTTCTCCGTTTAGTATGAAAAATGAAGCTTTTCTTCCCATTGTGGAAGCTAGCTTAAAGCATGTGGTTGTTAAGATTGAATATAATATTGTTTTTGAACTTCGGGCATGAATATGTCCACAAGAATGCATATCAACTTGAATATTCAAATGTGTTGTATTCATCTAAAGTTGAGACCATTTTGTTCATGATATTTGTCTTAAAGAGATAGCAAAATAGGTGTTCATCATTAATTCATTTTTGCAGTGTTGCTCTGATTCGGCATTTACTTTTCCCTATCAGCACTTAGAATTTTGTTAAACAATAAGTTCTGCTGCCAATTTCATGAGAAACATCCTTCTTTCTATGATCAAAATGCAGTCTATCTAACCTTCGCTTGTTTCAATTTATTACTTTATTTGAAAAAAAAATATTTGATACAATTGCAGGCTGAAAACTCTTGGTCAACGCACTGCGTGCAGCAATTGCAAGCTTGGTCAAGGACAATTCTGTGGAGATTGTCTCTACATGAGGTGATAACTCTTTGATATCCTCTTTAACCTTTTTTCTGTAGTATTCCCTTTAGTAGCTAACTTTCTATCCTGAATTCATATGACCGTATTGGTGTTACTTCAAAACTACAGTTTCCGATGATCTTAATGCCCATGTGAAATGTCTGGATCTAATATTTGAGCTTGCACATCATGTAGGTATGGAGAGAATGTCATTGAAACAAATGAAAATGTAAACTGGATTTGCCCTGTCTGCCGAGGAATATGCAATTGCAGTCGATGCAGGCGTGAAAAGGGGTATGCAGCAACTGGTGCAATCTACAGAAAGGTAACCTCTTTGGCCCTTTTATGCTTGGTTCATTCCACCAGTAAAGGCTAGATTGCTTGCCTGATGATTACAAATAATTCTCTTTTTATGTATATATATAAGTTTGAGTTGAAGATAGCCATTCAATCCTAAGGAAGTTAACATGTTCCAGGTACTGCATCTTGGTTACAAATCTGTGGCACACTACCTTGTCAAAACTCGAATGCGTAGTGACCACGAAGATCTAAGCTCTGCAGATTCACCTTCCAGAAAGAGTACAGTGCCATTCACAGAGTTCACTAATACTCTCTCAACTTCTCAAACTGATGATAACAAAACTTTGAAGGGGGAAGAACGCACACACTGTGACGGTGATGATGCAAATTGTGATGAAGAAGATGTCAACGAGTGAAACAATGATAAAAGATAAGAATGTTTTTTGCCTGACAAAGACTGAAAGTGGAAAAGACCCTATATGTAAAGCACATATTACTAAATCAGCTCGGTTAACAGTAAGTTACCTTTTTTTGTTTGGATATAAACATTTTGTAAGCATTTCAATGGTGGGAAAAGCTTGTATTTTGCTCGTGGTTATTTTGCATCTTTGTTTGACTGATTATGATAATCGAGCACTAACTTAACAGTTTCATTTTTGCCTCGAATCCTTTGAAAGAAAAATTACGACAGGTTTTTGCTTGCTTCTAAAATTATCTGTAGTATTAGAATCTAATGTAGAAACTGTATCTTTTACTAAGTAGTTTCCAGCTAAATAAACAAAACCATTCAACTCATTGTTCACGATCCATTGTTTCAACGAAGGGAAATTAAAGGAAACAGGTGAGTAACTCTGGTTCTTCTGCATTTCCATGTTTAGACCTCGGGGACGGATGCAAGTAAAACCTTCTTTCTTTGATAGCTTTCTCTTCTTCCACTTTATTTATCTTCTCAATGGATGGAGAAGCTCGTTTATTCGGACGAGTTGAGGGACTTGGGATGATGATGGGATGAAACTGGGAATAAGTGATTTCTATGTCTGGTCTTCGACATTGTCTGCGATGGTGGAGTTTTGATATATTCGGCTGCTTTTGTGCTTTTGAAGTTTTGTTGTTGCTGCAATTTTGGGATTTACATCACTACATTCAGATGTACCAGTTAATCGTTGAACGACTTCTCGGAAGCAAGATAAGTCTGCTTGTACGAATGTTGTCATGTCTTTCGATAAGCCTGTACGGATCGTTGTCATTTTCATGTGTTCACTGATTTTTTATCTGCAAAACATTCTTCCTAATTAGTTATGCTTCCATTTTCCTAGCCAGAAATTGCCTATGATGATAATTCCACCATTTACATATATAAAAGAAAGGTCAAAATCACACCTAAAGTATCTCGATTTTTTAGCTACGTACCTAAATTATTAGGCATTTGAATTTTCTACTTGAACGATGATGATATTTCAGGTAGAAAACTTGTGTGATTTTGACCTTCCACTCTGCTAAAATCATGAATCATTCGACACAAAAATACAATTTAAACAAACATCTTGGCTAAATATGACAATTGACAAACAAAATAGACTCATAACAATGGTTTTCGAAAATTGTTTCAAACAACATATTTCAGTAAAACTTAGTCGCCACTAATAAAGTAGACCATGACTCTTCTAGCCAAAAAGTTTAGTTAGCTTTTGTTTTAATAATAAATTACTAATAATTGAATGCAATATATGTTTGAAAAAAGTTAAGTATAATTGATATTTGCTCTGGTGGTGGATTCTTAAATCTTGTCCTTTATCCTATCCAAAATTTTAGAGAGTAAAAGAATCTTTAGTTATTAACAATTTCCTCATAAAGGACCCTAGATTATTTGTCAAGGAAAAAATAGTCCCTAGATTAATACAAGTCCTTTCAGAATAACAACAATAGTAATAGCTAGTGACAGTAACACCAAATAATCCTGGTAACTTGCTTATGTTCATTTGTTAATAGATACATCTTGTACTAAATATTTAATTTCTTTTCACTTTTCAATTCTTTTTCCTTTTTGATTTTGGTAATGTAACAAGTATTATACTCTACGCATGTGATTACCATAAAATTCAAATATAACAGCTAGAGTAACTGATTTTGCTTTCATAACCATTTTGGATTTGATCATACTTTCATTTTTCTTGTTGTTTGGTTTGTTTAGTATTGAGGTTACAGTAAGTAGAAATAAATAAATATAATGTTAATGATGCTTTTTTTTAGGACTTTCTGGAAATTATTAACTTAATTTTGTCATCTAAACATTTTGGTCGTTCGTAAATGTCCATGTCCTGGAAATGTGGACCCATAAGTATTTGTTGGACAGTTCTCATAAGTTATGTACAATAATCTCTTGAAAAGTGAGCTAGGACATAAGATCATAGTTCCAATATCATTTTGGTGGTCTCACATAGTGACATAGATTATATTCAAGCTTTCCAGTCGTCTCGGACAAAAGTTTTTCTTTTATCTCTGCAAGTGTGGATGACTTGAGTTAGCCTCATTGCGTCCTGGATTTTGAAAAGTGTTCTGTTTTCAGCACAGCTATACCTGAAAGCAAGCCATTGAAGCGCTTAGAGGTTTCACAGAGTTTAAAGGATCTTATGGGCTACACTCTCGAGGTCAAACCATCTCAAACTCCACATGAGGATGCTGGGCAAGGTTTATTCATACATGGTGAAGCTGATGTTGGTACTGTGTTAGCATTCTATCCTGGTGTAATATACTCTCCTGCATACTACCGCTATATTCCTGGATATCCAAGAGTTGACGCCCAAAATTCGTATTTGATCACATGGTATGATGGAACTGTGATAAATGCACAGCCCTGGGGTGCTGGTGGTGAATCTCGAGAAATATGGGATGGATTGTCTCTTCCTGAACCTAAGCACATCATGAAAGCTGATGGGAAGGGTTCTGAGCGAATATGGAAAATGCTCAGTAAGCCATTGGATGGAACACGTCTAGGAGGCAACCATGAAGTGCTGGAAAGGAGAAACCCTCTAGCCTTTGCTCACTTTGCCAACCACCCAGCAAGGGACATGGTACCAAATGTAATGGTATGCCCTTTTGGTTCAAATCTTGGAAGTCTGGCAAGAATGGATTAGATGTCCCTGTTCTAAAGACGCTTGTTATTGTGGCAACTAGAGCAATTAGTAATGAAGAAATTCTCCTGAACTACAGATTGAGCAACTCAAAGCAAAGACCACCATGGTACACTCCAGTGGGTGAGGAAGAAGATCGAAGGAGGTGGAGCTAAGATGATAATCAATGGTGCATGTTGAAGTATACTAACCATGAAAACAAGTGCATTTCTGTATACAGCACTAGGAGAACAGTGAGAACATTTATTTTGGTGACTATAATCTGGTTCACTTTTGGTTTTACATCTTTTTGAATAGTTTGCTTGTAGCAATTATGGCTAGTGGCCAAGTTAACCTGTTAAGAACATGATTTACTGAGCAGGAGAACAGAGCTACTATGCTTTGAACTAACCGTGAATTATTCTTACATGAGCTACATAATAAGCGGAAAAGGAATCCATCCTTGCTATAGAAAATAGTAAATGTTATTCTGGTTGCTTATGAAATATGAGAGCCTTCATTTTCTCAATGATTCTTGGATGATTTCTCCAGCTTCCTGTGTTTTATATATGTTTCTTTATAAATGATAGTACTTCACTAATCTACTTTTACAGCCCACAAAGATTTGAAAGCAATGTTTATGTAGCAAGTGTGCATAGACAAATGTAACATCGTTTTTCTGCATTTATTAGTTCTGTCTGAAAGAAAGTGCAGGGGAGAATTGTGATTACAAATGAGCAAGAAGTTTGTTGATATTTTGGCGTGGCCTACATTTTGCTAGCAATGGTATTGCCTTGGGCATAGTGAGTCCAGGTCCTCCAGTCATGTCAACCAACTCTTCACTTACTCTCTCCCATTCAAAGCACTGAATAAGTGATCCTAATGCCAAACCAGCAACATGCATTGCCAAATTCTCACCTGGACATCCTCTCCTGCCATATCCAAATGGCATTTGTCTGAACCCATCTCGTTGCCCTTTGATATCGATAAACCTTTCAGGCCTGAACTCATTTGGCCTGTCCCACAACTTAGCATCATTTTGTATTGCCCACAAATTCACTAGCAACATTGTCCCTCGGGGTACACGAAAACCTCCAACAACACACTCATCTGAGGACTCGTGTGGCACAAGTAATGGAGTAGCTGGGCACAATCGGAGAGTTTCGTTTATGATTCCATGGAGATAAGGGAGTTGAGCAAGGTCTGAATCATCAAGTAATCTTGATGACTCTCCAAGGTGAGTGTCTATTTCGTTTTGAGCTTTCTTTAGTGCCTCAGGATTGTTCAGAAGAAATGATAATGCCCATTCCATTGTGCTAGCTGTAGTATCAGTCCCTGCTGTTAACATGACTATTCCCATGCCCCTTATCACTTCATCTGTGTAATAATCAGGCTCTGAATCTTGGAGGGATAAGAGAACATCAATCATGGTGTTATTCTTTTGCTCCCAATGAGATCCTTTTCGGCGGTTCTTGTGCTCTTCAATCAAATCTTGCATGAATTTATCCCTCTTCTCCTGCAGTAACTTCACCTTATTCTCAAGTTTGTTTACTCCTATCCATTTAAGAAGTGGCACAAAATCTCCTATATTTGTTGCACCACTCACTTGGAAAGTTTCTATAACAATCTCTTTAAACCTCCTAGATTCCTCCAATTTCTCAGCAGAATCACCATAGTATTTTTTCCCCAGCAATCATCATCATCAAGATATTCAGTATCATCTCAAAGAAAGCCGCTTTCATATCCACCACGTTTGTGTTACCACCACTGGTTTTCCCCCTTAGAAGGTGTTGCAGCAGAGCACGAACCTCATCTCTACGGATATCAGCAAACATTCGAACTCTGTGAGTGGACAAGATTTCAAGAGTAGCAATCCTTCTTAGGTTGCGCCAATGTTGGCCATAGGATGCCCTAACAAGGGTGGTATAGTTGTAACCAAGATGTTTTCCAGCCAGCAGATTCACACGATTGGCAAAAACAATGTCGTTTTTGGTGAAACATTCCTCTACAAGAGAAGGGGAGGAGACAACCAGGACAGGACACGATCCAAATCGAAGGTAAAGCAAAGGACCATGTTTTTTTTGAGATGTTGGCTAATGTTTTATGAAGTGGTTTTTTCTTGAGTAGATATAAATGGCCTATAATGGGAAAAGAGATAAAGGGACTTGGTGGGAGATTTTGGAATTTTCTAAGGAACTTGTTCTTTAGAATGTAAAGGAAAGTGAAGATGAGTATGTAATATGAAATTTCCATGGTTGATGCAAATACAAGCAAAGAAGACTTTTTGACATCTTTGCTCACTTGATCATTATTTATACTAGGGAAAAGGGTTTGATATACCCTCAACTTTGTCATTTGGAGCTGATATGTCCCTCGTTATGAAAGTGGCTCATATTACCCTTACCGTTATACAAACGGCTCACATATACCCCTACCGTTACAAAATGAGCTCACATATATCCTTTATTTAACGGAAGTGAAAAAATTAATTTTAAACTTATATTTTTTACTTTTAATTTTTTTTTAAATCATTTAGGAGTATATAAGATTCTTCTAGGAAAGTTCAAGGTATATTTCAATTTGTTTCATACATAAATTATTTTTTGACTTTTTTGATTTTCATTATTTGAGTTTCTTATTCTTATTTTTTTTTTCATTCCTTAGTGTAAGAAAAAAACTTAAAACTATTTTTTTGTGGCTATATTATAATTTAAAATAATTTTTTTTCTCTATATTGTAATTTAATTTTTGTATTTGAAGAAAAGATAATTGGTCATCTATAGTAAGTTTTACAAGAATATTAGTGAAACATAAATAAATTTGACCATCAAAATAATAAATCTAAATTAGTCATTGAAAACAAAAGAAGTCAAAAACGTATGTTTGAGGAGGATTAAATATACCCATATGGGATTATAGTTTGTTTTTTTAAAAAAAAAAAAATTAAACCAAATTTAATTTTTTTTCATTTCCGTTAGAGGGAAAGTGTATATGTGAGCCATTTATATATAAGTAGGGGTATATATGAGTCACTTTCATAACGAGTGGTATATCAACTCTAAATGATAAAATTGAGGGGTATATCAGACCCTTTTTCCTTTATACTATTGTTGTCTAGGTATCATTTGTGAATGGCAAGATGCCAACTGCTAAGCATGCTTGTATTGTCAAACTAGGGTGAATAGATGGCCCACCAACATAGGTAGTGGTGCAGCGGTGAAACTGCTTCATTCTTAATTAGAAGTCTCGAGTTCAACCAGAAATCTTGTTGGGAGTGTCACCCCTAGAATGAGCTTTGCAGTATGTGATTCAAATTTAGTTGAAGCTTCGACACCGGACATGGGAAATAAAAAAATAAAATAAAGAATAGTGTGGGCCCAATATTATGAAAATTCAAACTATTAATAAGTATATTTATCAAAAGGAAAAAAAGTTTGATATACCTCTTAACTTTGTCATTTAGAGTTGATAATCACTCTTTATGAAAAGGGAAAATTAGTAAACTAGTCAAATTTTCTAGCATAATTATTAAAAACATTTACACTTTAAAATAATTATTAAAAATGTCAATATTTAAACAAATATAATGTATCTTAATATAAGTTATTTACCTTATTTTTTTCCCTCAAATTGGGCCCCACTTTTTACCCCAAAAAAACTCTATTCCCACTTTTCACTCTCTACATTTTTTACCCACATTTTATCCTCTCACAGATTTTAAATCCCACTAGTTTAGGTCTTAATTATTAAGATTCCCAATAGTTTCAAATATTACTTCCTCTACCATATTTTATGATTAGGATACATGAGTTTGAATCCATGAGATACATGTATCTGTCAAATTTTAAAATTGAGATACAAAATTTATTTATTTAAATTAATTGGTTGTAACTTATTTCCTTAATTAGAGGAGTAATTGAGGATTTTCAAAATACACAGATAATTAATTTCATTTTATTATTCTTTGAAATAGTAAATTCATTAATATTATTAATATAAGATAAAAACATGTATATCTTGGTAATGTAATTTGATTAATTTCAAATTATTACTCTTAAAATAATAAATTCATTAATTTGATGTATCTATTATCAATATATGATGTATCCAACAAACTAAACATTTAGATA